>NW_007042231.1:38995-126117 GCF_000164805.1 Carlito syrichta
AACAAAAAAAAAAAAAAAAAAAAAAAGAAGGAGCAAATTCTAGAACTAGGGGGAAGGGACGCATTATTTGCCAAATATGGGCCAGATATTAGACTAGTTATTCACACATCTGTTAATTCTTTCAATCTTTATTTAATACAACCAGGGAAAATGTTATTATCTTCAATTTATAGTAAGGAAAGTGAAGTTCAAAGAGGTTTGTATACCTTAGCCAAAGCTATAAAAGAGAGCATGTCAAATCCAGAATTCACAACCAAATGTTATTCCAAAGCCCATGGACTTTCTACTCCATGATGCTTCCCCTTTAACCACAGTTAAGCCCAAGTTAACCACAGTCAATTCTTGCTTATTCATGTCTATGTACACATCACATGGCATGACTATTCTCAAATAGTGAATAATACTAAAATCATTTTTTATCAGGTTTCAAGTGATGTGTTTGTTCTTACATTTTAAGAAGGATTTCTTTGATGTTGTCAGTGCCTCCAAAGAAAATAACAAGTCATCCTGGAAAGCCCTTACTAGTGAGCTTTCCCAGCCAGGAGGCAACAGAGTACCACGAGGCAGAGAACAGAAAGTAACACTGGTCAAGGAGTCCACGAGACCCCTATTCCTAAGCCAAGCACTGGCACAAGCCTGGTGTGTGACTTTGACTAAGCCACTTCATGTCTCTGAACTTTGGTTCCTCATCTTTATTTTTATTTTTATTTTTTTGAAAGCAGGATTTATTGAGAGGGCAGAAAAGCTCCCACAGTGGAAGGCAACCCGAGGGAATTGTCTGGTTCCTCATCTTTAAAAAGGATGGGAGCATGGACTAAAGTAGATTTTGAAGGACTCCTCATGCTCTCAAATTCTTTGTTCTAATTCAGAGTGGAACTGGTCTCTACAAACTTGTTCTTTTACACTTGAAGCAAGGTGATGCTTTTGTTTGGTGTTAAAAAAAGAAAACCTCCTCAAAGCTCTTCAGCAAGAATGATCAAAATCTTGTTTCTATTAACTAAGGACTTAATTAAACACAACAATGTCCAAAAGAATATTTCCTTTTTTCCTGAAAATTCTCTCTACTTCTTTATTTCTAAATGTAGAGAACTAGACTCAAAATTCTAATCAAATCCCAGTTGATACTTATATGCTTTTTTGTTATGTATCTCTTTGGAAATCAGCTTCATCTTGGAACTTTTGCACATTGTTAAAAGATTCTCATGTATCTTCACCAATCAGACCTTGAGGTCCTCCCATTTTAACAATTTCTGATGGATTATTTAGCCACCCTTTGAGGTCTTCTAAAGAAATATTCCCATAATGTTTTAAGAATCCCAAGGGCCAGGCTCAGTGGCTTAGCCTGTAATCTCAGTACTTTGGGAGGCCAAAGCAAGGAGTTTGCCTGAGCCCGTGGGTTTGAGACCAGCCTGGGCAACTGGGCGAGATCTCATCTCTACAATAATAAAAAATTAGCCGAGTGTGGTATCACACACCTGTAGTTCCAGCTACTTGGAAGGCTGGGATGGAAGTATCGCCTGAGTCAGCAGATTGACGCTGGGGTGGCCGTGAGCGTGCCACTGCACTCCAGCCTGGGCAACAGAGTGAGACTCCAACTCAAAAAAAAAAAAGAATCCCAGGAAGGGAAGATCTTTCCAACCTAATTGTTCTCTTAGTGTGTAACCCAGTTTGCTCTCTGACATGTAATAAAAATATTTAACCTTCCTGATCCTCTCATCTGTAAAATGAGAAAATAATGCCAGCTCCAGTGCTGTTAAAAGAATTGATTGCAAAATGTTGGTGAAAGTGCTACTTAAAGCATAAGCCTCTGTTATATTATTTCTAGAACTTCTACTTGTAAGCTCTATGATATATTCAAAATTGTCTCGAGAGAGTATGGTGCCAGGGAAGTGCATCAGCTTAGAAATCAGAAGACCCAGGTGTACTCCTGGCTCTGATACACTCTAACTGTAAGACCTTTGGGCAAGAAGTTACACATCTCAGGCCTCCATTTCTCATCTACACATTAGGATTATGATCTAATAAATATGTGCTGGTTAAAATGTGCATATGACTGGAAGACTTGGCTTCAAGGCTCACTGACAACATAAAAATCCCAAAGGATCTTGACAAGTTGGAACCGGGAACCAGATGTAAAAAGAGTTTATCTAATAAAGTCATGTGCTCGTGATCAAAAACCAAATAGCAAGGAAAAATGAAAGATACACTTGCAGGCAAACATGAATGGAGAGAAAGTGAAAACAACTGGAGGATCAATATAACCTAAGTTCCTATTGCCATGGGCTTCTGGATCAGTGGGGAGCCCCTTCTTCCATGTGATCCGTCTTCAGGTGAGTGAACAGCAGCACCTCCTCAGTCTTCTCCACGATGGGCAACCCTATACTTCCATCCCTTTCCCTCAGCCATGATCTGTCGCCTATCACAATCCCTGTTTTGCAGCCTTCTTCTGTGGTTCTTGTTAGATTTTCAGCTGGGAATGTAGGACTTCATCTCTCTTAGTTAAATCTCTTTAGATTTTGTTTATTTTGCTCATTATTCCAAATTGCTGAGATCTTTGGGGATTTTGATTTGGTCACTGTCTCCTTTGCTCTGGTTCCTGATGGAGTTCACACTGAGACTCTGGCCAAGCGCGGTGGCTCACATCTGTAATCCCAGCACTTTGGGAGGCAGAGGCAAGAGGATTGCCTGAGCTTGGGGATTGGAGACCAGCCTGGACAAATTGGAAAGACCTTGTCTCTACAATAAATCAAAAAATTAGCCGGTCATGGTGGTGCATGCCTGTGGTTCCAGCTACTTGGAAGGCTGAGATGGAAGGATCACCTGAGCCCAGCAGGTCGAGGCTGCAGTGGCCGTAAGAGTGCCACTGCACTCCAGCCTGAGGGACAGACTCTGACTCAAAAAACAACAACAACAACAAAAATGCACATACCATAAATTAGTGAAAATTTAAAAAGTAAAAGATATGATAACTCCTCCACACTAGCATAAAAGACTCTTGTTTTTGTAAATGAAGGGGATAAATTGCAAAAATAAATCCTGAAGGTGCATAACCCCAAATGTTAACAGTAACCCAGGATGGGAAGAAATATAACTTTGCTTGGATTTTTCATTTTGCTCACTTGTATTGTCTACAATTCTGATTTTTGTAATAGGAAAAAATCTAATTTTGGGTTGTTTAAAAAAATGCATACATAAACTTTGTGGTCAGGCCTGGTTCCCGGGCTTGGCAGCTCTTCTGCTTCTCACACGAGAAAACACAGTATTTCCACCTGCTGATTCAGTGCAGGCTCAGGACAAATCCTGACCGGGACAGGAGGCATATAAGTAGCCATAGTGCACTGTCTGGAACGAGGCACTGCTAAGTCAGTCCTTTGTTATGGGCTGTCCCCGCAGCGCCACCCCACTTTTACAGGATACCACCTAAGTCCTGAACCCCTGGCTCCTCCTCCCTGCATGAGCTAATCCTTTCTCTCCAGTTTCTGTATGTGGCCTGTGTTGTGCTGCACATCCCTCCACCCAAGAGTTGGAGTGGCAGGGTTTGTCCTGCCCACAAATCCTGACCCAGTGAGAGTAGTCCCCATGGTTTTCCTTGTCTGAACTTGCCAGTGGGGCTACCTCATGCCTCTCCCTGCCAGCCTGTATCCCTTCTTGCTGATCTCTCATTGGGATCCACTTTGGACAATTACTACAGCCTTCCAGCTGGCCTCTGACCCCTGGTTTCTCTTTCTCACCGTTCACTACTCCACTGTGGCCAAAGTCATCTTTCTAAAACAGAAATCATACTATATGATCTCTCTTAGGATTTTCAGTGGTTCCCCATTTCCTATCAAATGAATTTTGAATCCTTAGCCTGGCTCAAGTCCCCCTGAAGACTTTTTTTTTTTTTTTTTTGAGTCAGAGTCTCACTCTGTCACCCAGGCTGGAGTGGTGTGGTACACTCAAAGCCACCACAACCTCAACCTCTGGACTCAGGTGATCCTTCCACCTCAGCCTTCCAAGTATCTGGAACTACAGGCGCACGTCACCATGCCCAGCTAATTTTTGTGATTTATTGTAGAGATGAAGTCTCACCAAGTTGCCCACGCTTATCTCGAACTCCTGAGCTCAGGCAATCCTCACACCTCGGCCTTCCAAAGTGCTGGGATTACAGGCTGAGTCACTGAGCCCAGCCAGGACCTGACCTTTTTACTTCAAACGTACAGGCCACATTTTAGTCCCTTCGTAAATCACACAATAAGCTGAACTATGTTTTCTCCTGCCACCACTCCCTTGGATGCTCAGCTCTGCCTGTCTTCTTATACCTTCTCTGGCCTTAACTGCACCTGGGTCTTTTTTAGCCCCCTTCTGAGCCTGCCTCTTTGAGTAGGTCTGATCTTGGTTTTTGCTCTCTCCTTTCCTGTGGGATCCCTGTCATTTTGAAGGTATGACTGTATAACTTCTATTCAGCCAACTCTACTTATGTTGTGAGGGCTGGCTGAAGTGTCGGAGGCAGGAGGAATTAGTCTAGAAAGAGTTCATGAAGGAAGAGGCCACACCCGTGCCACCTGTGCAGTTATAATGGGCCCTGTGATCAGAAGCACTTGGTTTCAATCTCTATTATTGCCATCTTGAAATTCTTAATAACTTTATTTTTGATCTTCTGTTATGTACATTGTATAAACATTTTTAATTTGTTGTATTTTGTGATGCTTTGGTATCTTGGAGCCTTGTGGACTGGGGTAGGACTGGCCTTCCCATGGTTAGCAAATTTCCAGAGACAGCATACAACTTGCCTGTGAGCATGCCTTCAATATGCAAACTACCCAATCTGAGCCAGCACTCCAAATCACCTCCCCATCTGGCTTTTATAGTCCAGGAGGCATTATTTATCTGCACTAATCACCCTAGGGTCAGTACTGTACAACTAGAGGCCGCACCTACAGCCCAGAGTCCACTAACATTATTAAAACTAGATAATCCTAAATAAGCTCAGCTGCTTACCCTACCTTGCTCATTCCTTCTCATGAAAATTAAAGTAGCCAGGTGCAATGAGTCACATCTATTATCCCAGCACTTTGGGAGGCTGAGACAAGAGGATTGCCTGAACCCATGAGTTCAAGACCAGCCTGGGCAACATGGCGAGACCTCATCTCTACAATAAATCAACAAAAATTAGCTGGGCATGGTGGCATACTCCTGTAATCCCAGCTACTTGGAAGGTTGAAGTGGAAGGACTGCCTGAGCCCAGCAGTTTGAGGCTGCGGTGGCTGTGAGCATGCCACTTCTTTCCAACCTGGGCAACAGAGTGAGACTCTGTCTCAAAAAAAAAGAAAGAAAATCACAGTTGTCTCTGGCCCATGTATTGTCCCCAACTCTTCTGTCCCGGACCAACCCTGGTGCTTCCCCATGCAGCCCTGCATGGTGCACCGTGCCTCCTGTTTCTAGGAAACCATGTGTTCAAACTCCTTTCTTCATGACAGTCATTTCCATGTCCATGTGTCTTACTGTACCCATACCTTATCAGAAAAAATCCCAGGAACATGATAAACATGGACATTTTAAAACATAAGTGAAGCTTGATGGCACAATACAGTATGAGTATGCACAGAGAAAATGCACACAACATGTGTGCCTGCTGCTGTTTACTGCTTCCCAGTTCACATACAGCATTTGCAATGCCCCATGGATGCAGAATCCTGGCAAACCTAAGCACGGGTGTTGAGCCAGACTCAATGCAAGTACCAGGTGAGCATGAGCATGTTGCATCTACAACTGAGACCTCTTTCCATTCGAAACTAGAATATGTCTTGAATGCAGAAAGAAGACAATGACATTCTGAGAAACATGAATCAGATCCTTTCTTGTTCATGTTACTTCCCTGGATTAGACAACAACTTATGCTGAGATATACAGGCAGCCGACAGACACATGAAAAAGTGCTTAGTCTCACGCATCAACAGAAAAATGCAAATCAAAACCACACTGAGATACCATCTAACCCCAGTAAGAATGGCCATCATTAATAAAACAAACAACAACAGATGCTGGTGAGGATGCGGAGAAAAAGGAATGCCTCTACACTGCTGGTGGGAATGCAAACTAGTGTTACCTCTTTGGAAGACAGTGTGATGATTTCTGAAAGAACTAGAAATTGACCTTCCATATGACCCACCAATCCCCCTATTGGAAATATACCCGAGGGAACTCAAATCATTCTACCAAAAAGATACCTGCACACGCATGTTTGTTGCAGCTCTATTCACAGTAGCAAAAACATGGAGTCAACCATGCTGCCCACTGAAGCTGAACTGGATAAAAAAATGTGGTACATATACACAATGGAACATTATCCAGCCATAAAGAAGGACAAACATATGGATTTCTCAGCAACTTGTATGGATTTAGAGTCCATCATACTCAGTGATCTATCACAGAAACAAAGAACAGAGTACCATATGTTCTCACTCATAAGAGGACCTTGAACAATTATCATAATACCATAAGGAAGGGATTGGCAGAAGTGGGAAACTGCCAGGGGAGGGGTGAGGGGGTGGGATTAGCAGTTGAGGTAAACTGCCAGGGGTGGGAGGGGCACACCTCATCAACAAGGGTATCTGCATAATGAACATTTATATACCTAACCCTGAATTGTACCCCACATCTTTAAAATAAATTTAAAAACCCCCAAACCCTGTAAAAATGATTTAAATGGCAAAACTATACACATTTGTAATTATTGATTGTCAGAATTTAATGTAAGGAGAAAAAATTGTGCTTACTAAAATCAGCTTAACATTAAGGCAAGAGATTTAAATGAGAAGATTCCTTCAAGTGAAATACCATAATAAAAGTTAGAAAATTTGAAACTGAAATAAAAATTATCTATAGCGCTAAAAAAAAGAAAGAAAAGAAAATGACGACATAGAAGGAAAGGGAAAGATAAGTAAACCTGTAGCTTCTTTTCCTTCAAGTTCCTCTTTACTCGCCAATAAAGTGAAGGCAGAGAGTGTTGGTACAATGTGTACATATCAAGAAGCAAAATTTAAAAGATGAGTTGGTTTCATGCAGCATTTCCACTGTTGTGGGAAAACTAAACTATAGGCTAGGTGCAAGTGGCTCACACCTTGATCCCAGGGCTGGAGAATCGTTTGAGCCCAGGAGTTCAAGATCAGCCGAGGCAACATAGCCAGACTTTGTCTCTAAAAAAAAAAAAGATAGCCAGGCATGGTGGTATGTACCTGTAGTCCCAGCTTGGGAGACTGAGGTGGACGGGTTGCCTGAGCCCAGGAGATCAAGGCTGCAGTGAGCGTGATCATGCCACTGCACCCCAGCCTAGGCAACAGAGTTAAGACCCCAAGTGAAAAAAATATATATAGTAAAAAAAGTAAAGAAATACAAATGCACGTGTAAGCTACAAAATTACATTGATCTTGCATGTTTTAAAAACTGGCATTCCATAATGTATAGATGAATGGTAAATTTCATGATAATAATTTTAAAATGTTAATTTTCCTTACTCAGAATAGTATTACATAGCCGATTTTAAATGCCATGACAAACTGAGAAATTGTGAAAGAAATGAAAACACTGTATTTAGTATTTCTGATGATACTTTTTTCTGTTTTTTGAGTGATGGGCCCTGCACATTCATTTTCCAGTGTACCTACAAGTAATATAGCCAACTCTGGAGAAAGAATTTCACTTACTGCCCTGATTACCACTGAGCCCTAAAGTACACTTATAATAGTGGATGTGAGGGAGGGAAGTTTTATTGAGTGCCTACTATGTGCTGGGTTTTGGTCAACAGATTTATGAATGGAATCTGGTTAGGAAAGAGACAGCAAAGCCCATCAAAGACTTGCAGCAGGTATATCACCAGGGCCAGGGAAATGTCCTGTTATGACAAGCTGCCCCATAAGGAAGGCTGAAGGGCATAGTTAGGACACTAATGGAGTGTAGCCAGGCAATCATGGGTCAGGCCACCCAAGCACAGTAAGCCTCCAATAAAAGAAATCATGTAGTATGCACACCTAAATTCTAACTTAGATTTAAGACTTAAGATTTAAGACTTCTTAATTTCAACTAATTTGGAGGACGAATGACCATTATCTCTTGGAGGAATCCAGATCTGCCTAAATAGATTATTTTTCTAGAGACTTCTAAAAATAGAAATAAGAATTGGGGGAGATGCTATAGTTATGAGAGTTAATCTAACTTCTGAAGGAGTCGTGTGCTATTATCCTTACTTCACCCATGTTCCTCTCACCTTCCCACACAGGCAGATATCACTGTATAAAGCAAGTAGTAAAAACTCAACCGTTCCCAAGCCTCCAAATGGGCAGGGACTTCTCAGGGACAGCAAGGATGGTTGATACTTCTTTCCACCTCAGTACCTCATGCAGTGTCTGGTACTAGTAGGCACTAGTAGGCATAAATGTTTGCAGAAGGCAAAAATGTACGAGAAAGAAAAACACAGGTTGGAATATCAAATGCCACATTTCCGAACTAGGCATTGCCTCCAGGAAAGTGATTTCCCTATTTTCTAAGTTCCAAACACATGAAAACATAGGGTTCTGTGATTCATGCATCTTTTAATAATGCTTGTTTACCTGAAACTGGACTTTCTTGGCACAGTGATGGGACCTGGGGGAGGCAGAATGTCGTTCTTAGACATCTCTGCATTAAACTGGAGTAGGAGTAGTGAACAGCAGTTTCCCATCCTGACTGTATTTCAGAGTCATCTGGGAAAGGTTGGGAGTCCCAGGACCCAGTTAAGAACTACTGATTCCAAATCTGGGAGTGGTGTGGGGGATTTCTAAAACGATTTCCATGTGGCTCTGATACAGTTGGTCCTCAACCAATATTTGGGAACAACTGCTCTGGAATGACAAACGGTTAGAGCCACACACACTTCTGAAACTGCTCTATTCACACCAAGAATCAACTATAGTTATAGAAATGTGATACAAAATCCCTGGTCAAATTCTCTCTGGGGATCTAAATAAGACTTCCTGACACTCAGAGAGAACCACTGGTACTCAGTATGAAATTAATGATTTGTTGTTGTTGTTATCTGGGGGAAAATAAATTTTCAAACTGTGACTACTGAACAATTTACATCAACATGGGCACCTTTTGGACATATATTTCACATCTTGCAACAAATGAAAGAGGCAATAGTGATGCTTTTGGGTGATATAAGAAACCTCTGTCCACATGTATACTTTTGCTATTTAATTTTGCTACTGAAGTGCAGAGAATGACCTGCTTCGGTGATATTATCTTCTAATTGGATGTCATCACTGCTAGATATTTCTGCTCCCAGAGAAGAAACAACTCCCCTTCTCTGAAGCAATGGTTGTTATGGGCAAAACCCCCTATGTCCCACTCCCTGCTCTACCTATTCTTGCAAAGTAAAATGATGGAAAGGGCTGATGGGTAAGTTTGTCCTCTGGGTTTTTCGTTATTCTGAAACTTCCACATCATAGCGTGTTTCAAAAGGACTGAGATTGGGGCTAGTATGGATGGGACTTCCAACTAATTATTGACCGGTCCCTAAAAGAGCATCTCAACATGAGGCCATGAAGACAGGCCCTTAAGACTGCCCAGGTGAAGTTCACCCATAGCAGCAGTCTCCCTTGCATCCCCTTCTTGGGGAACTATTCTCTCTCCCTATTCTGTGTAATTCTGATGAGACTGTCAATCAAGGCATCTCATCTTCTCCACCACGGGGAAAAGAGTGAGACTAAAGTTGGCAGCAGAGCCCTCTCATCTATGTCCTAGATGAATGATCAAATACACACAGCAGGTTTATGATAGCAAATGTAGATAATACTCAGAGACTCGAAAAAGTAAATTAGCCACACTCAGAGAAAACCACTGTTACTCATTTACTGTGTATCCCTCCCAGCACATACATGCACACACAAATATACTGTTTTGCAATTCATTTTTTTCCATATAGCAATTCACTTTAAACATTTTCCCTGGGTGTGAAATATTATTCTCTAACTTGCAATTTATTATCTGCAACAGTTTACCTCTAGATAGTTGCATCACCCCGTCACCTACTATTGGACATTTGCATTGTTTCTAACTTTTCACATTATAAATTATGCTCTGGTTGCTCTCTCTTCTAGATCTTAAATGCAAGTCCTGTCTTCTCCTGACACGACACTGTTCTTAGTCACTTACCTTTGCAAAACTGAATTTCAATTTCTTTCTGGAGAGCTGACCTCTATAGTCAGCTCTGTCCAAAAGAGAAGGAATGTTCCCAGATTTGAAGGGAAGAGGAGTTTCAATCAAGCCTAATCAACTCCCTACATTAGAGTGACAAATTTATCCTTCAGTAGAAGTAAAGGAGATTGAGGAGAGGCGAATCTATTCAGTAAATGGTGCTGGGAAAACTGGCTGAGCACATGCAGAAGATTGAAACAAGACCTCTATCTATCACCATACACAAAAATTAACTCTAAATGGATCAAAGACCTAAACATAAAGCCTCAAACTATAAGCATCTTAGAAAATGAAGGAGATACCCTTATGGAAATTGGAACTGGCAACCAATTCCTGATCAAAATCCTAAGTGCCCATACCATAAGAAATAAGACAGACAAGTGGGACCCCATCAACGTGACAAGCTTCTGCAAAGCAAAAAAGAAATCGTCAAGAGAGCAGGGAGAGCAGGGACACAGCCCACAGAATGGGAAAAAATATTTGCCAACTGTATAACTGACAAAGGCCTAACATCTAGGATCTACAAGGAACTCAAACACACCGAAAAGAAAAAAAGCAAACAGCCCCATTAAAAAGTGGGCAAAAGACATGAATAGACACTTCTCAAAAGAAGATATACAGATGGCCAACAGACACATGCAAAAGTGCTCAGCCTCACTAATCATCAGAGAAATGCAAATCAAAACCACATTGAGATACCACGTAACCCCAGTAAGAAGGGCCATCCCTAATAAAACAAACAACAGATGCCAGTGAGGATGAGAAGAAAAAGGAATGCTTCTACACTGCTGGTGGGAATTGAAACCAGTGCAACCTCTTTGGAAGACAGTGTGGTGATTTCTCAAAGAACTAGAAATCGACCTTCCACATGACACAGCAGTCCCCCTATTGGGAATATACCCAAAGGAACTCAAATCATTCTACAAAAAAGATACCTGCACACGCATGTTTGTTGCAGCTCTATTCACATTAGTAAAAACATGGAACCAACCATGCTGACCATCGAAGCTGTATTGGATTAAAAAAATGTGATACATGTACACAATGGAATATTATACAGCCACAAAGAAGGACAAGCATATGGACTTCTCAGCAACTTGGATGAATTTAAAGTCTATCATACTCAGTGATCTATCACAGAAACAAAGAACAGAGTACCATATGTTCTCACTCATAAATGAACCTTGAACAATTGTCATAATACTATAAGAATGGGATTGGCAGTAATGGGAAACTGCCAGTGGGGGAGGGCGGGGAGGGGGTTGGGATTGGTAGTTGAGGGAAACTGCCAGGGGAGAGAGGGGCACACCTCATCAACCAGGGTACCTGCATGATGAACATTTGTATACCTAACCCTGAATTTTACTCCACATCTTTAAAATTTTTTTAAAAAGAATTAGTAAAAATACACAAAATTTGAAACTCCCCACCCCCCCACCTCCCCATACACAAAAAGAAGTGAAGGAGTTCATAATGTTTTTATAGAACAAAGAGAATGTAGACTTTTTTAAGGGTGAGAGTGTGGGTGTAGAGAAAGATTAAACTGTAGTATATACAAATTTCCATGATACCTTTAATGAAGATTATAAATAATTTTTGACTGTTTTATAATATAAAGACAAGGTTTCTTCTGTGTTCACGCTACATTTCAGTTCAGATTCCTCTCTTTTCTCTTGAGCTCTCTACTGACCGATGCTCTCTCTAGGCTGTGCAAGGGTACCATCTTGTGGCTGACTCAAAAGATAATCATGAGCCACATGGCTTTCTAGCATGTGAGAAGGATGTGAGAAGCACCAAGTGCAACTGTAGGCTCCTCTTCTGGGGAGTGTTTGCTCCTATATTAATAGAACATTCTCATCTTTGGTTTTTGGCTTTTTAAAAATGTGTGCACATAAAATGCTCAGAGAATTTCCTGTTCCAGACTGATAACAATCCAACAAAAGTTGGAACAGTTTTAGAACCTTCTAAAACACTGGCACTTGATAGGAAAAGTGATGGTGTGAGTATTTAGCCCTCCTGTTGTGATAGTAAGTCATCCCTAAGAAACTTTAGAGTAGGAAAAAAGATCACAAGGGCAGGTGTTAGAATCACCAGCTTCCAGTTAGAACTACGAGTTTCATTGGGTCACGTAACTTCTCAGTCCCTGGTTGTTCATCTGTAAAGGGAAGAGAGCATGTGAACTGTAGGCTTCACAGGGATGCTGAGGTCACATAATGGGAAACGTGCCAAAATGTGCTAAAACACCAGAACAAAACATAAAGCCTTAGTAACTGTGTTCAGAACAATTGGATTAGGAATCTGGATTTTTTTTTTTTTTTTTGAGTTGGAGTCTCACTCTGTCACCTAGGTTGGAGTGCAGTGGCATGCTCACAGCCACCGCAGCCTTGACCTGCTAGGCTCAGGTGACCCTTCCATCTCAGCTTTCCAAGTAGCTGGAAATACAGGCGCACTCCACTGCACTCAACTAATTTTTTGATTTATTGTAGAGACGAGGTCTCGCCAAGTTGCCCAGGCTGATCTGTGAGCTCAGACCATCCTCTCACCTCGGCCTCCCAAAGTGCTGGGATTATAGGTGTGAGCCACCGTGCCTAGCCTAGCAATCTGGATCTTTTAAAAACAATAGTTTTGTGTGTGTTCATGTAATGTTTTCAGAAGTGATCCTTGTGGAGTAGAGATTGTCTCTGAAAGGGGAGAAAAGTGTTTCTCGCCGGGGCCCCTGGTGATGAGAACAGCATTTTCAAGTATCTTTTTGCTCTTGGAGAAGATATCAGGAAGGAAACAGGTTGATAGGGAAAGGTTCAGAAAGAAAAATTAATTCATCTTTTCAGGCATCAAGCATTTAAAGCAGTAGGAGGATTTGAGGAGAACTTTCAGAGGCTCAAGACTGTTTTCCTAAGTAGAGCCTTTAAAAAGCAATGGAGGACAATACCCAGTTTAAAAAGTAGGACCAAATGCTCTTTCTAAACACAAGAGCAACAGAGAAAATCATAAAAGATAGTCATATTTCTCACTATTTTAAATTAAAAGACAAGCAAACTTGACTTTTGCAAGTCATTTGCAACAAATGAAAGTAGCAGTCGTGTAGTTAGGTTGTATAGTCCTAATATGCCAAAGAGCATTTACATAAATACACTTTGTAAGAAGAAGAAATATAATTTTAAAAACTATATGAACAATAAACCTCAACTTATTGTAACCAAATAAATGCAACTTTAAAATATTAGATATGGTTTTTTACCTATTGTATATATGAGAAGAAAAGTTTTAATGAGAATACTCAATGCTGGAAAGGCTGCACTGAGACCCTTGGTGCATCTGGTGAAATAGTACATAGGTACAGTCTTTCTGGAAGTTGATTTGGCAATATGTATCCGGATGCTTGAGAATGTGCTATTCTTTGAGCCATTGATTCCACTGCCGGAGACTGAATAGTGCAATGCAAAGAATACAGGCTCTGAGCCAGGTTGCTGAGATTGTCTCCCACCTCCCCACTTACTAGACAAATAACTGGGCAGGAAATTGCCTAACATTTTTGTGCCTCAAAGTCCTCATCTGCAAAATGGAGTACTAAGACTGTCTATTTTGCAAAGTAGTGCAAAGATTATATTAGTAAATGTAGGCCATCTAGAATATGTCTGGTACATCATAAGATGGTATTAATAGGATTGCTATTAGTTTTATTATTAAAAGAAGCTAACAATCATCTAAAAGTTGCATTTGTTTAGGCAACATTTATTGAGTAGTATTTTTGGCTGGGCAATGTTGAAGAAGAGTCATGATCTCTGACTTAACGAGCTTATAATGGAGTTGTAAAAAATAACTATGCTCCTAGATGTTCATTTAATAATATTCGTAGTAGCAATCAATGTTTAATCAATATTCAAGAATGCATGTCTCTAAAGTAAAGATTATAGGATGTACTGTGGATTACTCTGCGTGCAGTAAAACTTATGTTTATGAAATTTAACATCTTCATCTAGTAAATGGGGCTAGCACAGAATCATTAAGAGGATCAAAATGTGAATATGAGAGGACTTTGGAAATAGTAAAGTAATATACAAATGCTAGTTTTTACTATTTGTTAGGATTCGTAGGAGCTCAATTATAAAAATAACTTTAACGAATATTTATTATGTGCCAGATACCATACTCATCTTATTTACTCCTCCGTCTGGGTTGCCAAGTTTAGAAGATAAAATTACATAATGCTAGTTAAATGTGAATTTCAGATAGATAATGAATAATTTTTTAGTATGTTATCTCTGATGTAATATTAAATGTTTAACAGAAATATATGGGTTGTATACTAAAAATGTATCCATTGTTTATCAAAACATTTGAAGCATACTAAAAATTTAGGTGATACTTACCTGAATTTAAATTTAACTGAGTAACTCATATTTTATCTGGCAACCCCTACATCAATCTTATGAAATAGGTACAATAATTATATATTTAAGGGAAGAGAGAAAGAGAAATATTCAATTTTGTTTGGTGTAATGAGAAATTATCTGCCATTTTTAATATGGGCTATATAGAGGAGGAAGTCTTAAATTCAAATGCAGAATGAGAAAGTCAAATATTTCCTGGTTCTCATTACTGTGTTATTGTTATTTAAAATGTTCTAATTTCACAAAATACATTAATCCCCAATTCAAATAAAAATGCATTGCTAAGACAAATCTAAATGACTTTGGATTTTGCAGCCATTTGGGGAGGTTGACAACATCAGTCCCTTTTTTTAGTGCAAATTATCTAGAGATGGGAGAGTAAATGTGCAAATGCTTATAAGCTGCTTTGAGCTGATGAGATTTTGGGGTCTGGGAGCTAAACCTCGAGTTGCTTCATTTGTGCTGGATGGTGGCAGTCGACTTGTTTTCTGCTGTTTCAGTGGACCTTGAAATTATCATGACTGTTTGCTTCACTCCATTGTACACCATCCCTCCCCATTTGCAATCAGAACCACTCAGGGAATAAAATATATTGGTTCACAGTGGCCCCGGTGATGACAGAGGCATTTTCAAATATCTTTTGCTTTTAGAGAAAGAATGTCACTTTACTTTTACTTTTATAAAAGATGGATGTAAAAAAGGACCAATATTTGATACATGACATATTATATTGCAAAGGGTGGGAACAAGTGTATGTCTCTGGGTATGTTTTAGCACAAACACCAAACCAAAAAACAAAAAAGAGTTCTGACTTGGAGGCAGACACAATGAAAAGGCTCCAGAAGGCCTGGGTTCCAGTCTTGACTTTGCAATGAATTTGTTGTGTGACCTTCCACAAGTTCCCTGCTTTTTTGGAGCCTCATTTACACCAGCTGTAGTATTTCAATATCTGTTCTACTCCACGGGAGTATTTTGGGACAAGGTTTCAAACCTAGATGACATCTTGGCTGGAGGCTACTAGAAGAAAGATTATAATTGGTTCATTATTGATTCTTCCAATAACAAGTTCTAACGGGATAAATTTTGCCTTCTTGTGCCTGCTAATTAGACAATTATTTAACTCTGCTTCTTTTTTTAATGACTCTGCTGTTGCTTGAAAATTTCTGCCTATCATATGTAATAAAAACCTCTGTCATGCACACACACTAAAAGATTACAATTGGTTCAAAGCAAAATAACTTCAGGAATAAAGGGACAAACTTCAAATCATTACTGTCCATCCTGGAGTCTTTTGTTCAAGACAAAAGTATTTTCAAAAGTGCCAAAGAAGGTTAGAATAAAAATGTCACAGTTAAAGACAAAGGTCCTTCTCAGTACATCCCACGCTTTCGTGTGATCAGAACCAGCTGGGGAACTTGTTAAACATGCAGATTTTGGGGTCCCACACCAAAGATTCTGAGTCAGTAGGACTGGAGTTAGCCAAGAAATCTAGATATTTAAGTTACTTTGGTGATTAAGAGGCTGGTAGTTCATTGAGAACACTTTGAGAAATATTGGTCATTACTAACCAAATATAAGCATATAATCAAGATTTTTGAATAAATTGATGTAAAAAGAAACTGGTAGAAAGCAGAATGTGGACTTAATTCAATATTAAGTTCTGGGATGGGAGAGACAAGACCCTCCCAAGAGTGGAATGAGGAGAGAAGAATTCACAGCAATATCTGATCTCTCAAAATGTCTCTAAGGTGGATCTACAAGAGCCAGTTGGTGAGGCCAATGGAAGAAAATAGGCAGACCCAAGAGCCAAAGAGGCCATATGAAATTAGAAGAAAAATGAGGAAAGACAGACAAATATGGCTACAGGATAAATAGTGTCTATGGTGATAGAATTGTTGAGGCATAAAAAGATTGGAAAGATTCAGGAAAGTCACTGGTCAGAGGAGAAAATGTTTTCATCAAAAACGAGTAAGAACTAACTGAGTGGGAAAACAGCAAAAATGTGAGTGCCTTTATATTTATAAGAAAATAAGATACAATGTTCATGGAAGGTGTGTTGGTGGAAAAATGAACATAAACAGGTTCAACATGACAATTTCTTTTTAAAATCTTATAAGAACTTTAGGATAGAAGATGAGAAAGGACTTTGAAAAGCATAAAGAATAAATGATATGGCTATTACTTGTAATATTTTCTGTGACTATCAAATTTGTTCACCGTCTTCCTGGCTTAGAAGGTAGTTAAGAAGGGCATTATAGCATTATCTTTGGATCCTCAGTGCCTAACACAATATCTGGCATATAATAGACACTAACTGGATAGACAAATAAGTAGATGGATGGGTGGGTAAATCAAGTTAACACAGAAAAAGACAAAAGAGTTGCGTGGTTACATAGTACTCACTAAACTTCACAGGCTACATTCTTTAATTTTTATGGACTGAGCTGCTAACTGGTTGTCACAGGACTAGGACATATTTTAGTACTAGTACCTGCATCCGTGAACTTCCAACAGGGACATGTCTATTTGTCTTCCCCAAGGAAGCATTTCTTGATTCACTTTTTAAAAGTATATAAGTTTATTTGACATAAGATTTTTTTTTTTTGAGTTGGAGTCTAACTCTGTTGCTAAGGCTGGAGTACAGTGGTACACTCACAGCCACCACAGCCTCAACCTGCTGGGGTCAGATGATCCTTCTACCTCAGCCTTCCAAGTAGTTGGAACCATAGGCATGTGCCACCATGCCCAGTTAATTTTTTATTTTATTTTTATTGTAGAGATGAGGTCTTGCCAAGTTGTCCAAGCTGGTCTTAAACCCCTGGGCTCAGGCAATCCTCTCACCTCTGCCTCCTTAAGTTCTGGGATTACAGTTGTGAGACACCGTGCCTGGTTTAACATAAGATTTATGTGACATGGAAGGCTTCATAAGGAAATGAAGACCCCCAAAACAGTTACAGCTTGATGTAGGATTAATAAAGAGCAAATTTTTTCTTTTTTTATTATAAATACATGGGGTACAATTCAGAGTTAGGTATCCAAATATTGATTATGAAGGAACCCTTGTTGATGAGGTATACCCCTTCCTCCGTTAGCAGTTTCCCTCAACTGTCAATCCCATTCCCCTCCAACCCGACAGTTTCCCACTACTGCCAATTCCTTTCTTATAGTATTCTAATTGTTCAAGGTCCACTTATGAGTGAGAACATATGGTACTCTGTTCTTTGTTTCTGTTGTAGATCACTGAGTATGATCGACTCTAAATCCATCCAAGTTGCTGCGAAGTCTATATGTTTGTCCTTCTTTATGGCTGCATAATATTCCATTGTGTATATGTACCACATTTTTAAAATCCAGTCCAGCTTCGATGGGCAGCATGGTTGGTTCCATGTTTTTGCTATTGTGAATAGGGCTGAAACAAACATGCATGTGCAGGTATCTTTTTTGTAGAATGATTTGAGTTCCTCCAGGTATATTCCCAGTAGAGGGGATTACTAGGTCAGATGGAAGGTCAATTTCTAGCTCTTTTAGAAATTACCACACTGTTTTCCATAAAGGTTAGTTTGCATTCCACAAGCAATGTTAAAACATTCCCTTTTCTCGGTATCCTCCCCAGCATCTGTTGTTGTTTGTTTTATTAATGATGGCCATTCTTACTGGGGTTAGGTGGTATCTCAATGTGGTTTTGTTTGCATTTCTCTGATGATGAGTGAGGCTGAGCACTTTTTCATGTGTCTGTTGGTTGTCCATATATCTAAAGAGTAAACTTTAAGTGAAGCAAACTGGAGGAAACTTATCAAGGCTCAGTTTTTAGATTCCTCTGTGTCTTCTTGGTTCATTTTACTTGGTGTGCCTGTTGTCCCTCAGCTCTATACCCACCTTCTTCCATTTGTTCTATATTGCGGGACTGGGCATACACAAACTACATTTCCCAGATTCCCTTACTACCTGGCTTTTGTTCAGTTCTGGTAATAGGAAGAGCCATTCTTTCTTTCTCATACTCTTTTGTTTCTGCCAGTGTTTCTGGAAGTAACTGTGTCTCTTTAGCAATCCAACTTTCTGCTGTAATTGCTTGTCTCTGTTGGTTCTGGCACTGACCAGGGAGACCATCCTTGACTACCCACTGGCTGAGTAGAATCCCTGAAAGTTCCCAAGCTTTGAAACTCTTTTTCCCTTTTATTCCCCCAGTTCCTAAGACTGGTAGCTGCTTTCTACAGAGTCTAATCCCTAGATGCCACTCTTTTTGCTTCTTAAGCTCTCTTTCTTTTTCTCTTTAGTTCTTCTGTCTGTTCCAATACCCATAAGATCAAGATCTGTATGAAATTCCCTCTATTTGAAACATCTAGAGTGGTTTCTGCTTTTCTAACCAGACTCTGAATTATACACCCAGCAAAATCAGAGTAAATATGATTACATTAGGTATTTAAACCACAGGTTGAAGAATGTTTCATTTGTTCTAGAAGAATCCAGAATGAAAACTGAAAATAAATTGGAGAATTAGATCATTACTACAAAGCATGTGTGGTGGGATAAAATGCCTTTTCCCCCATACTGGAATATCTTCCTGCTTATATCACCTCATTATTATTGCTATTTTTAAAAAACCTCTCTGCTTTCTCACATAGATTTACAAGAATCTCTTCCTCATGGAACCTCTCTAATTCCCCACCCAAACTTGATCTTTCTTACTCTGAATTCCCATAGATCTTTGGTTCTCTGATTTCTCAAATATTTTTCCAGGCATTTATCAATTAGGGCCTCCCCCTGGATCACCCTCCAAACCTAGATGATCATCAGAATTCTCAGAAAAATAAAGATACTAGGACTTCATTCCCTCTTCTAGCTTTCTGAATCAAAATTCTAGAGTGAGGGTTTGATGGTATGGGGTAGACAAGGCATCTATATATTTTGCACAGCCCTCAGATGATAAACACCTCAAGATCAGGGCCTTTTTAAAATTTATGTAGCTTTCACTGTGCCTGACGCAGTTTAAGCAAACAACAAAAATCTGTTCATTTTTCCAATGAATAATGTGAGGAATCGATTCCCAGGAAGACCAGGTGGTGTCACTACTGCCTAATTAATATTTCTGGTCCAGTGAAAAGGCATCTCACATCGCAAAATTTGACCTCCCCTGGATTCACTGATTCTGTACTTGATTCTACCTTCCCATCTTTCTTCTTTCCTAAGAAGGAGTTGCATAAGCTTGCCAAGAAAATAGATAGCAAAACCTAAGCAGTGCAAATAACTTGGGTTCTCTGAAAGGAAATGATGGCATGCCCTGAGGCTGCCAGGCTTCATGTGAGAAAGCAAGAACTAAAAAGAGCAGAAGTAGGCCTCTCATTGACCCAAGGTCTAAGATTTCATCACACTAGGTTCTTGGCACTTAGCATTCTGAAGAGCAAGCTTAGAAACAAAGACTTAATGGACTTGCAAGTAAAACTAAAGTCCAACCAGATTGCATTTTAAAATTCCCCTTTCGCAGTCTCACTAGTTTTCAATATTATTTGGAGCTGTTGTTGTATGAAAGTTTAATTTTCCTTTTATGTCTACTATGTTCTCATTGCTGACAAATTATTATTGGGTCCTGAATGAGCAGACTAATATAGGTTTCTCATGAGTTATTTATTACGTAACATCTAAGGTGACATAGACCCTTCACCTCTGGCAGAAGCTGTTTAGTAGTTACTTCTAATTACTAACATGTTAAGAACAGCATGTGTTCCAGAAGGAGTTTCCACACAAGCTGCAGATCTGGCTATATTTCAACATTTCTAAATTCCAATTCTCTGATGCATTGAAAATCTATTAAGATTGTTGGGTCCAAAAGATGCCTTCGGATATCCCCTGTAATCCTTTTTTAGGTCATGTTATAACTTGATCATCTCCATTTGAGCACCTACTGGATAATCAGCCTCTTTTTTGTGTTGACTGGCCACAAAATTATTCTGTGTTCAGAGATTTAAATTCTAATTTGGAGGGAGGTATTGGGTGGTAAATGGATCTCCAGTAGTGGAAATGGGTTCCTTCCTTGTCTAGAATAAAGACCTTTGTTAGCTGCTAGAGAGAACTCGAATTCCTAATCACCCCTAGATTCCTCTCCTTCAAGACTTCCATCCCCAAATATTCACTGAACTACTGCTACTTTCTCAGTGAACAGTCAGCTTCTAACGTTTCACAGTAACCTGCTGGGAGAGTTTGAACACTGTTGGCCACATATCAGTCATTTCACTCTGGGTAGATGAGACTAATCTCCTTTGTTTCCCACTTGATATTGAGCAAGCTGTGGTCTTTGGAGATAACCAGCTACTGCCCAGCACTCCTTTCAAAAATAGTGTCAGTGAGATTTACAAGTGTTTCTCTGGCACACTTTGCATAAGCTCAGGTTGCTGGATCTTAATGATGTAGGTTTCCATCACTTTTGAAACAACAGCAATGCTGCCGGAGGGGATAAAAGAAAAATGAAAACTACTTTTTAGGTAATACTCCTAAGTTAGCCAGGACTCACCCTCATTGGAAAATAACTTTCTAGAAATTCCAAATGAAGGTAAAAGCTCACTTTCTAAGTTGTATCAGCTTTGTGTTCAACAAGGACTCTTTTTTTTTTAACTGGAGTCTCATTCTGTTGCCTAGGCTGGAGTCCAGTGATACACTCGTGGCTACCCCAGCATTGACCTGCTGGGCTCCAATGATCCTTCTACCTCAGCTTTCTAAGTAGCTGAAACTACAGGCGAGCACTACCACATTTGACTAATTTTTTATTTATTGTAGAGACAAGGTCTCGCCAAGTTGCCCGGGCTGGTCTCAAACCTGCAAGCTCAGGCAATCCACTCGCCTCGGCCTCCCAAAGTGCTGGGGTTACAGACTGAGCCACTGAACCTGGCCCAAGAAGGACTCTTATCCATGGTCAAGTGTTTGCCAATGACATTGAAATTCATTCTCTCTCCTTTTCTTTTCTTGTCTTTAAGAAAGAAAGAAAGAAAAACAACAATGCTGTTCTCTCATTTCTTTCCTGAACAGCAAAATACCACCCACTGTCTTACCTTCAGACCTAGCTTACTGCATGTTCAAGGGTTGGGTAATAAATTGCCTTTTCTTTGGAAAAATTTCTGACACCAGCTGGTTAATATCCACAGAGTTGTGTGTCTTCCACTTACTACTACCCTATATCCCCTACTTCCCACCTCTAGCCCTCTGACCACTTCCCAAATATACCAGATTCCATTCATTAAGAGTCAAACTGGGAACCTGGAGACAGATGGTACCACAACATTGGGTTATAACTGCTTCTGTTGCAATTTCAACTCACCTATCAGCGTTGAGCTACTCCAGTTCCATAATGTTGCCCTGCAGAGGACCAGAAACCAAGGGCAGATGCGCCCACCTTCTAGAAATTGCTGACAAAATGATGATGGAGAAAGAGATTTAGTGTATTTGAATTTCTAAACAAAGAAAAATCTCTTGACACATGTCAGGAACAGTTTACTGTACCCCATAAACTGATAGTAGCTAAGATATCATTTGCTGCAGTTAAACTGCAGAACTGTTCCTGTAATCCCTTGTATTTCCCACACTCAGTTTCTCCACAGCTTTCCTCTGCAAATAAAAATTTCAAGGATTTCCTCAATCCCAAGATAAAAGTTGCTACTTGATCCCCAATAGCTGCATTTTCTAAACCACATAGATATTAGACTCCATATACCTCAGACTTATCCTGGGATTCCAGAAAAAAAGTAATTCCTTTTTCTTGCCCACAAGGTTCATTCTGTCCCTCAGCCAATCAAGAGATTCTTCTAATTTCTTGTATCACTTATCAACTGTACTACTCATGTGACACTTAGCATAAAATCCTTCAGGATACAAATAAATATATTAAGCTTATCCATACCTATTCCCATCTATTGGTGGCATCTTTTCTGCCTTATCATAGCCAACTAGTGATAAACTACCCCTGGTGACGGGAAACGAGTTTCCTCCTTCCCTGTTTTATTTATTATTTTCTTTATTAGAAGAACACATATCCACAGCAGAAATTTAAGGGAGAAAAAAGTACAGAGAGAGAATAAAAATAAAATTTCCTCTAATCACCCCACTCAGAAGGAACTTTGGTTGCTAAGCTGTATTAGTGTTACCCCCTTATAATAATAATAATTGTGCCTATAAATATGTATTATAGGGCTGCAATGAATATTTTTGTGGCCAAATCTTTGTGTATATCCAGGAATATTTTTTAAAAATAAACTGTTAAGCCGGGCAAGGTGGCTCAAGTCTGTGATCCCAGCACTTTGGAGGACCAAGGCAAGAGGATTGCCTGAACCCAGGTTCAAGACCAACCTGGGCAAAATGGTGAGACCTCCTCTCTACAATAAATAAAAAAATTAGCCAGGTGTGGTAGACAATGCCTATAGTTCTGGCTACTTGGAAGTCTGAGGTGAAGGATCGTCGGAGCCCAGTAGATCGATGCTGGGGTGGCTATGAGTCGTCGGAGCCCAGTAGATCGATGCTGGGGTGTCTATGAGTGTGCCACTGCACTCCAGCCTGAGCAACAGAGTAAGACGTCAGCTAAGAAAGAAAGAAAGAGAGAGAGAGAGAGAGAGAGAGAGAGAGAGAGAAAGAGAGAAAGAAATTGTTAGAACTGATAGATCAATTTTAAGTTGTTTAACAATAGTAATTGCAGCAATATCATTAATATTAATAATAAGCAGCTAGTATCCATTGAGCACATTGCACAGCAAGTACTCTACCAAGTATTTTATACTTACAGCATATATATATTTGAGTTGGAGTCTCACTCTGTCGCCCAGGCTGGAGTGCAGTGGCACGCTCAGGGCCACCTCAACGTCGACCTGCTGGGCTCCAGCTATCCTTCTACCTCAGCCTTCCAAGTAGCCGGAACTACAGGTGCGCACCACCACGTCCCACTAATTTTTGATTTATTGTAGAGATGAGGTCTCACCAAGTTGCCCAGGCTGTTCTCGAACTGTCCAGGCTGGTCTCAAATTCGCGGGCTCAGGCAATTCACTCCCCTCAGCCTCCCAAAGTGCCTGCATTACAGGCTGAGCCACTGAGTCTGGCCTACAGCAATTTAAATACTTTGGTACCTTTGTTTAAAAAATATTTACTAACTGACGTAGTGGCTCACACCTGTAATACCAGCATTTTAGGGAGACTGAGATGAGAAGATTGCTTGAGCTCAGGGATTTGGGAGCAGCCTGGGCAACATGGTGAGATCTCGTCTCTACAATAAATCAAAAAATTAGTTGGGCATGGTGGCACGTGCCTGTCGTTCCAGCAACTTGGAAGGCTGAAGTGGAAGAACTGCCTGAGCCCAGCAGGTTGAGGTTGTGGTAGCCATGACTGTGCCACTGCACTCTGGTCTGGGCTACAGAGTGAGACTCTGACTCAAAATAAAGAAATAAAGAAAATAAAAGATAGAAATTTACCATCTACGTTAGTGATAAATATTGTGGCAATTTCATTTTAGAAATGAAGAAACTGAGACTTAAACGGTTATGTAAGTTCTCTCATTAAGGGTGCTAGACAGTAGCAGCTCTGGGTTCAAGCCCAAGTCTGTTTCCACAAACCATGCTCTTTCTATTACACACATAAAGGAGGATACTCTCACTGTACTACAATAAATAAATGACTAGTGTTTTTACTAAAAGAACTTAAGCTGAATGAACCAAATGAAGCCACAAAAGTCCTTAAGTTCAACCCTCATCTGATATGTGAATCATCTTTCATCAGTCTCCACAAGGATGATGTAACTTTTGTGTAGTTACTATTACTGATAGCAAATTCTGCCTCTCTTCCTGGACATTTCATCTTTGGACTACTCTAAGAATCAGAAAATTCATTTTATTTTGAGCTGAAAACCATCTCCTTTTAGCCTCCATCCATGGGTCCTAGGTCTAGGCCACAAAGACATTGCCCCTCCTTCCTGTGATGTGACAGTTCTTCCCATGTGTCATCCATTTCTCATGCCCTCCCTACTCAGATCTTTCTCAAGCTCAGCGTTTCTCAAACTATTCTTCCTATCATAAACCATGGAGTGTCCTCACACTGGGGACGTTTCTGTTGACCATGCTCCAAGTTGTGTCTCTTTTAGCAAAACTGGGAACCACCTGAGACATTGGTATGGCTATGCCTTAGCAGGAAAAAGCATGATACAGAGCACGTCTTCCTAGGAACCTATCCTAATAATGCCCTTAACCAAGCCCTGACAGGATCCTCAGAGAAGACGGTTGGGCTTTCATAGATCTTCCCTAACAAAGCATAAGGGCAACAACAAATGAAAAATTCACCAGAAGAACTCAGTACCATATTGGAGATGGCAGAAGAATCAGTGACCCAGAAAAGAGATCAATACAATTTATCTTAAGGACAGAGATGGAAAAAAAAGATCTAGAAAAATAAAACAGCTTCCAGGATCTGTGGGACAATATGAAATCATCCAACATATATGAAATTGGAATCTCAGAAGAAAAAGAATGAGAATAAGGTAGGAAAAGCATTTGAAAAAATAATGGCTAAAGATGTTCCAAACTTCATTCGATAGCTTTGGGCTTATAAGCTACCCTTAGAACAAAAAGGATGCCCCAGACCACATGTTTGAAAAAGCTAAGCTCCTGAATTTTTCAGGAAGGTAGAGGTGAAGACAAGTAGGTGGAGTGGGAGTATCATCGGTTGTTGATTTTAAAAAGACGTTTATATACAAAATCAGTAAGAACACTTCAGACAACTGAAGTGCCTAAACCTCAGTTGGCCTGAATGATCCAGCAACTACCAAGTCCCTACTCTGGCCTGCATGTTTTACCTACATTAACTCACTGAATCATATATTATTATCCCCCATTTTTCAGATGCTATCATTGAGGCTAAGAGAGGTTCAGTAGCTTGTCCAAAGCTCCACATCTGGTGAAGGGTGGAGGTGTGAGTCAATCCAGGACTAATTTCAAAATCTGTTCTCCTAAAAGCCATGGTATCCTGCTGTGACCTGGGTTGCTCATTTACAAATGTCTCTTCCCCTTCAAGGAAGCACTGGATTTCCCTCTACAAATGTGGGGAGTGACATGGCTCACAGCAAAGAACTTGCAGGCTGTGAGAAAAGAGGCTTGATTTTGCCTGGAGGCCCCCCAGTGCAAACAGCCACTTGAGACTTCCAAAGGATGTTGAAACTCAATGCCCCTGTTTGTGAGTTATGGTCCTTAAGCATCTGCATTTCCAAAAGTTCTTTGGTTCATGAAATTTAGAGTTCAAGAGCAGAATCGAAATAAAAAATAACCAGCAGAGTATATTTCTTATATACTGAGTATATTTTTATATCCCTGGACACTGGAAGTATGTTGATTGCTGCCCAGGACAGTCACATGATGTGAACCCAGAAAGCCCCATCATAAAGATGCCTGCTCTTGAGGACAGACACACAAACCGCACCAATGCCCAAGTGCAGTGGAAAACCAGATGTCCAAGAGTGAATAAAGTTCAAATCAATTCAACAAGAATGTATTGAGCATCTACTATATTTCAGGCACTCTTCTGTCTGTTTAGGCAATAGTGCTGGTCATCGAGAATCTATCTGCAGCAGAGAAATAAGTAAAGAAGCAATGCAGTATGATAAATGAAATGACTGACACATACAGAAGGTTCTGAGAGAGTGGAGAAGGGAGTAATTAACTTGGTGTAAGGATGAGGGATTCTTTCATTCATTTATTCTATCAAAGCTTTCTGAACTAATACTAAGTACTAAAATGAGCTGGGCAACCCCTCCGTGTCCCTTCCCACTGTGGGAGCTTTTTTGTCCTCTCAATAAATCCTGCTTTCAAAAAAATAAATAAATAAAATGAGCTAAAGCCCAGACAAGTAAAACATGTCCAGCAGAGAAGAAAAAAGAGAGACCGGTAAAGGAAACCAGAGGCAAGCATAGAGTCCTTAAAGATCATGGTGTGTTTGAGGAAATTTGAGACATTCCAAATTGTGAAAAATGTAATGGAGAAAAGCAGTGGCTGCAGGTGAAGTATGCAACCATTCCTACTATGTATTGAGGGAAATAATTCACAATACACATAGGGTTCAATCATTCACACTATGTGCAGGAAAGTTGTTTCTGTAGTTTTTGTTTTGTTTTGATTTTTTAAAAATCAAAGTCTTACTTTGTCACTCAGGTTGGAATACAGTGCCAGGCTCAAGGCTACCACAGCCTCAACCTACTCAGGTGATCCTTCCTCTTCTGTCTTCCAGATAGCTGGAATGACAGGCACGCACCCCCATGATCTGCTAACTTTTTGATTTATTGTAGAGATGAGGTCTCACCAAGTTTCCCAGCCTGGTCTCAAACCCCTAGTCCCAGGCAATCCTCTTACCTCCACTTCCCAAAGTGCTGGGATACAGGCGTGAGCCACCGTCCTGGCTGTTTTCATAGAATTTGTGGCAGTTCAAACCTCAGACATCGTTTATATATATTAAGTGTCTGATAAAAGTCTTAAAATTCTAGTAAGGTTTATAGACTTATACCCATGGGAATGCTCAGCCTTCCTGGCCTCAGACGCATATCTCCAAGCAACCTCTGAAGAGAGTAAGATGGAGGTCAGGGGAATTGGAGACTTTCCTTACTCTCCCTCAGGCCGAGGTGTCCATGGTTGGTGGTGGCTTTCCCTACCCAGTGGGCCACTGTGGGGCAGGATGGGTACCCAACAGATACATCAGGGCTACTTCTCCTTATTCTAAATTCTTACCTTCCTTCGTCTCCACTGCGAGAAGATTTAGGTCATTCTCTTCCTGAAAGATATATATATATATGACCCAAAGCAGTAGAGGGTTGGAGGCAGAAACTGGAGTTAGGCCTTTTGTTTTATTGTTTAAATTAACATTTTTCCTTATCTCTCAGAAGAGGAACATGTTCTCCTTGCTTGGGGCCTTTGGGGAAGTATCTCCACTTACTTCCTGCCTGCCTATTGTTCTGTCCCCTCATCTTTCTGCCTTCTTCTCTGTTTGGGTGCTACCCTCCCCTATCACCCCACTCTCTTTCTATCTCTGTCCACTATCCCTGCCAGGATGGAGAGCCCTGGACCCAATCATTTCTTGACTCTGGAATATTCTGCCACCTCTGATTTCAGCTGGAGACCAGCAGAAGCTTCCTCTGATCTCCCTTCCACAGATGCATTCATATCCTGTGGAGGGGACAACTGAGAGTGGGCCTGAAAGAGGCCCTTCATCTCCAGAAGAGTCTGCCTCTAATTTGCCTTCAGAAGTTCCAAACTTTGTGAGAGAAGAAATTTCTTCCAAAGACTGCCTTCTCTGGTTCATAAAAGAGATGTGTTAATATAGCTTAATCCCTGCTCCTTTTGAATTAACTACACTAGATTATTTTCCTGACTCCTGTTTTCATTAAGGTTTTTCATGATAACTAAAAAAAATCACTCTGCCTGGGATACCAGGTTCAAGTAGTTATTTCCTAATTGCTAGGTTTCTTCCATGCAAAGAGGGGTGTGTGTGTGTGTGTGTGTGTGTGTGTGTGTGTGTGTGTGTGTGTGTGTGTTGGACTAGGATAAGGTGGGTGGGATATTCAGGAATTTGGTTTATTCTACCAGACATGTAAATATTTCTTTAAAAGTTGAAAAAAAATCACATTTTTTTCATCTCCATTGAGGACAGGGAATTCAGATAGAGGCTTTCACTGCCAAAAGGGTTTTGGTAAAGCACTTAACATAATGAAACACACATTCACTCAGCCAGGCACAGTGGCTTACACTTGTAATCCTGGCACTTTGGGAGGCTGAGATGAAAGGATTGCCTAAGCCCAGGTGCTCGAGACCAGCCTAGGCAACGTGGTGAGACCTCATCTCTACAACAAATCAAAAAAATTAGTTGGGCATGGTAGCACGCCCGTTTTTTCAGCTACTTGGAAGACTGAGGCGGAAGGATTGCCTGAGCCCAACAGGTTGAGGTTGCGGTGGCCATGAGTGTGCCACTGCACTCTAACCTGGGTGATAGAGTGAGACACTGACTCAAAAAAAAAAGAAAAGAAAAGAAAAGAAGAAACACACATTAATTACCTGTTACTATTATTATTCTTACAAATGTGCATCTCCTAGGGGATCTTAGGATGCACTATTCTAGGTAAAACTTATCTTTTCCCCACTTAGCTGGGGTTTGTAGCCCCTTCTGGAGAAGGGAGACTGAAGTCAATACCTCTCAATATGGCCGCCAAACCCAAGATTCTAACAGAGGAAACAGTTCCAGCTTTTCCTTTCTTATCTGGTCTGGGACTTTGATATGTTTTCTTCTCCTTCTCAGGTCACCCAGCAAATGCAACATCCTTTGAAGTATTAAAGCTAGGAAGGAAAGACACGTTGTTCATGACATCCCGTTCTTTCTGGATGAATTAATCATTTGCTTCTGCTATCACCCAAAAGGCACCTCAAAGTAGCCCCATTCTCTGAGTCAATTCCATAGGTGTTTGTAATGATAAGTGGAAATACACAAAAGTACATTATGCATAGACACCATTTGCCAGAATGAAATAACTGGAAAAAATCCAGAATTACTTTTTTAGGTCATTATTCTTCCTAAATCACTGCATATTGGAGCATAATTTGGTTTTTGTTGTTGTTGTTGTTGTTGTTGTTGTTTGTTTTTTGTTTTGAGTTGGAGTCTCACTCGGTCGCCCAGACTGGAGAGCAGTGGCCACTCCCGGCCACCGCAGCCTCGCCTGCTGGGCTCCAGCAATCCTTCCGCCTCATCCTTCCGAGTAACCGGAATTACAGGCATGCGCTACCACGCCCGGCTGATTTTTTTTATTTATTGTACAGATGAGGTCTCGCTGCCCAGGCGGGTCTCGAACCCGCGGGCTCAGGCAATCAACTCACCTCAGCCTCCCAAAGGCGCGAGATTACAGGCTGAGCCACCAAGCCTGGCTCATAATTTGTTTTTTAAAGTGACAGAGTCTTACTTGATCCAGCAATCCCACTTTGAATGATTGGTTAGGAATAAAATCACTTCTGCATAATACTGTGTGTAAAAATTGGTTATTGTAATCGATACATGGCAGCCTTTTTATATTATAAATTAATTTTTTATTTCCCAATAATAGCACAGGCAACTCCAGTATATCTTTTACACAGATTTACCAGTTGCTGAAATTTTGCACTTTTCTCCATTTGTTATATGCACATGTCTGTCTCTACAAACACATTTCTGTTTCTATTTCTAGCAATGACTTTTTCCCCCAAGTCATTTGAGAGGAAACTTGGGGACACAGTGCTCCTTTACGAAATAACTCAGTGTGTTTTCCATAAGGATAAGGATATTCTCTTGCATAACTGCACTGTGATTATCAAAACCAGGAAATTTAACATTGATACAATACTATGATCTTATCCACATTCCATATTCACTTTTCAATGGTTTAATGATAGCTTTTCTAACCATGTTGTTTTTTTTCCAGGCCAGAATTTAATCCTGTATTGCATTAGATGTCATGTTTCATTAGTCTTCTTTAATCTGGAGCAGTTTCTTAGTCTTTCTTTCTGTTTTTGGCCTTGGTTATTTATGAAGATTACAAGCCAGTTATTTGTAAAATGTCTCCCAGGTTGGGTTTGCCCAATATTTCTCTATGATTACATTCAGGTTATGCATTTTTGGCAGGAAAATTAAAGAAGTAATTTCTGTGTCCTTCTTAGTACATCATATCAGGAGGTACATAATGTTAGTTTGTTAATTTTTAGTGATATTAGCTAGTTAAGAGGAAGCAATTTTTTAAACTGTTTTTAAACACGTAGGATCACATCTGTTTTAATCTGATTCTGTTTTTGCTGCCAATAATATCATTATCTTTTCTATGACTGTGGCCATAAAGGTCCCAGTGAGCCTGAGTTTGAATTTTTTACCTCAATTGTAGAGCTGCCAAAACTGAAACAGAAAATGATCCTCCTGGATGAGCCAGTAGGGAGTAGAACTTAGACTTGCTGGACCTAGATATATTAAAAGGTCCAATCCCAGCTGAGTACAGTAACTCGTGTCTGTAATCGCAGCACTTTGGGAGGCAGAGGTGAGAAGATTGCTTGAGTCCAGGGATTTGGGATCAGTTTGGGCAACTTGGAGAAACTTTGTCTCTACAATAATCAAAAAATTAGCCAGTCATGATGGTGCGTGCCTGTGGTTCCAGCTATTTGGAAGGCTGAGGCAGAAGGATAGCTTGAGCCTTGCAGGTCGTGGCTGCAGTGACTGTAAGTATGCCACTGTACTCCATCCTGGGTGACAGAGTGAGACTCCTACTAAAACTAACTAACTAAATAAATAAAGGCCAAATCTCATGAAAATGACTCTTTATTTAAACAAAAATTATTTCATACTCTGAATTTTTTTATTTTAAAAGATATTTTACTATTAAAAAGAAAGAATCAGGGATTTCCAGCAAGATGGCGATGGGACAGGGACTGTGGGAGTCTCTGCAAAAGCAAGTGTCTATAGAGACTCCCTGCATGAGTGGATGCATGCTATTGAATGAGTGAAAGTTCATCTGAGGAGAGACTTGGGTTCATGCACCCAGGGCTCTCCTCCAGAGGTGACTACAACCCCCTATAACCCTGAGATTAAAGCCACCGAACACAAGATCACCTGCTGCTCTCAGGACTATCCTGAAAAAAGGCTACTAAATATAACTGATTCTCATCACTTGGCACCCAGCCCACACCATCACCTATGACAGCAAAGTGGCTGGAGCCCCAGATCTGTGGAGGGAGAAGATGGGGAGAACTGGAAAGGAGCACCACCACTGGTGAGGAAATGCCATTTGACGTCATTTTCTCTGTCCCAAGCCCAAGCAGAAACAGTTCCACCCAACCTCCAACTTGGGACCTAGAAGTAATCTCATCAAACTCAGAGAGACAGAAGCCCCTCCCCCACACTGGCTCACACACAGAAACGTCATATCTGAGTAGAAGACTTGACAGGCAGCAAGCCAGGTGAGTCCAGATTTGATCCACCCTCCTCCCACAGTAGGCCTGGGCATCTGACCCATGCTGAGGGCAGCCCTATCAGTCTGTGCTGAGAGTAGAGGGGAGGGGCTAGAGAACAGAGCTGAAAGAAAGTTGGACTTACAGGAGCAACCTCAAAGCGAGTTTTGTTTTTGTTGTTTGTTTGCTCATTTTTTGTTTTAGTTTTTTCTTCTCTCTCTTTCTTTTTGTTTTTGATTACATTTTCATAGTTACTTTGTTTCTGTTATTTTATTGCTTTTTTAAAGAATTTCTGTTTGTGTACTGGTATTTTTGAGGGAGAATACATCAGTAGGGGGGTTTTGTTGGTTTCTGTATTTGTAGGGTTGTTTGTATGTTTTAGGTTTTTTTGCTCTTTTCTGTCTTTGTTTGTGTCTCTTTTCATTTGTTAGTTGGTATGCCTGTCTGTTTTCCCTCTTCTTCTTCTCTCTTTCTTTGCCTTCCTCTCATCCTTCTCCTTTCTTTTTCCATTCTTTTCCTTTTTCTTACTTCATTTTGCTTTCAGAGAGCAAACCTATATCCCTACTGCATGGTGAGATTGTAAGGCAGTGGGAAGTAGGTTTCAGGGGGCCCACACACCTGTCAGGGGATACTTGGATCTGCAGATAGTTTCTGAATCACAGCTCCCCCCTCAATTAAATCTCAAAACTGCAAAAAGTACAGACCCCCCATCTACAGTCCAGCTTCAGAATTGAACAAAGTCAGAGGATCCACATAAGGAAGAATAGGAGATTGAGCAAACAGAAGTAAAAGCTACCCCCCATACCTGAACAGCAGAATTAAAGAAGAGGAAAAAAAGAAAAAGAAGGGAGGAAAATCTACACAAATGAAGAAAAACCTGCAAAATGAATGGTCTCAAACCACAAACCCAGATATCAAGACATTAATAGAATAAACAGAATCGAGGAGAGAAAAGAGGAAAGGATAAAGGAGTTGACAACTGATATGACAGCAATAAAGAATACAGTGAATGAAATAAATAACAAACTGATAAATATGAAAAGCAGAATTAGTCAAGCAGAAGAAAGAATCTCAGACCTTGAGGACCAAAATATGGAACTAACCCAAACTGCCAAAAACATAGAAATGAAACTTGAAAAGACAGAGCAAAACCTTCAAGAGATGAATTATTATTTCAAGAGGCTGAACCTAAGATTAATTGGACTTCCAGAAGCAGAAAGAGAGACAGAGACCAGCCTGGAACAAACATTCCATGAAATTATCCAAGAAAACTTCCCTCATTTCATCAGTGACGTGACCATTCAAACACAAGAGATTCATAGAACTCCTACAAGATGACAAATGAGTAGACCAACTCCTAGACACAGTAATTCACCTACACAAAGTAGGCATAAAAGAAACAATCCTAAAGACAGCAAGAGAAAAAGGTCAAATACCTACAGGGGAAGACCAATTAGAATAACAGCAGACTTAGCCACAGAAACACTTCAGGTGAGGAGAGCTTAGAGCTCAGTCTTCAAAGTTCTCAAAGATAAACAATTTCAACCAAGAATTACCTACCCAGCTAAGCTAAACTTCATCAGGGATGGATAATTAAAATCTTTCTAAGACATTCAATCCCTAAGAGCTTACGCTGCCTTCAGACTAACTCTACAAGAAATACTAAAGAAAGTATTAAACACAGAAGAAAGGAAAAAAGGAATAGCAATGCCCTCCACAAGAATGCAGGAAAAAGATTAAAAACACACATGAGTCAACCCAAAAATCAAAAGAAAGAAAACAAACAGCTCTTTAAGAACCTCATGACAGGGATATACTCTCACATTTCAATAATTAGCCTGAATGTGAATGAACTAAATGCACCACTGAAAAGACATAGAATGGCAACATGGATAAAATATCACGAGGCAACAATATAATGTCTCCAAGAGACTCATCTCATCAGAAAGTATACTCACAGACTCAGAGTAAGAGGATGGGAAACAAGATTTCAGGTGAATGGAACACAAAAGAAAGCAGGAGTCCCAATCTTAATATCAGGCAAAATACCCTTTAAGCTATCAAAAATTTAAAAAGATACAGAAGGTCACTACATAATGACAGAAGATTCAATCCATCAGTAAGAAATATCCAACGTAAACATATATGCACTCAACATAGGAACACCAACTTTCATAAAGCAGCTTCTAGGTAATCTTAAAAAAGATTTTGACTCAAACACTATCATAGCTGGAGACTTAAATACTCCACTCACAACCCTAGACAGATCATCAAGACAAAAAAATCAACAAGGAGATTCAGAACCTCAACGTGACGCTTGGCCAAATAGACTTAATTGATACCTACAGAGGACTCCACCCAACAACCATGGAATATACATTCTACTCATCACCACATAGAACATACTCTTAGATTAACCACATACTCAGTCATAAATCAAGCATAAACAAATTTCACAAGATTGAAATTCAACCATGCACTTTCTCAGATCACACTGGAATAAAAATAAATATCAATACCAGCAAAGCTACCCAAAATCCATAAAGATATGACCACTAAACTGCATGATGCTAAGCAACTCCTGGTTTATATGGAAGTCAAAACAGAGATTAAAAGATACCTGGAAGCCGGGCTCGGTGGCTCAGCCTGTAATCCCATGCCTTTGGAAGGCTGAGGTGAGTGGATTGCCTGAGCCCACGGGTTCGAGACCTGCCTGGGCAACTTGGTGAAACCTCATCTCTACAATAAATCAAAAATCAGCCAGGTGTGGTAATGCATGCCTGTAGTTCCAGCTACTTGGAAGGCTGAGGCGGAAGGATCGCTAGAGCCCAACAGGTCGAGGCTGTGGTGGCTGGGAGTGGCCACTGCACTCCAGTCTGGGCAACAGAGTGAGACTCCAACTCAAAAAAAAAAAAAAAAAGATACCTGGAAACAAATGAAAATGAAGAAACATCTTACCAAAACCTATGGGATGCCATGAAAGTAGTACTAAGAGGGAAATTCATATCTTTACTAACACACATGAAGAAAATGGAATGATCACAAGTTAACAGCCTAACAAATCACCTAAGGGAGCTGGAAAAACAAGACCACTAAAACCCTAAACTCAGTAGATGAATCCAGATCACCAAAATAAAAACCCAAATTTGGAACATAGAAGACAAAAAGTTAATATAAAAATCAATGATTCAAAAGGCGATTTTTTTGAAAGGATAAACAAGATTGATGGACCCCTAGCTAGACTGACCAAGAAAAAGAGAGAAAACGTCCAAATAAAAACAATCAGAAATGCAAAAGATCAAGTCACAACTGACCTAGAAGAAATACAAAAGATTATCAGAGGCTTCTATGTACACTTATATGGAAACAAACTTGAAAACGTAAAGGAAATGGAGGACTTTCTGACATCACACAACCTCCCCAAGTTTAAACAATAAGAAATTGAGACCCTAAATAGACCAATAACAACCCAGGAAATTGACTATGTCATAAGAAAACTGCCTACAAAAAAAAAGTCCTGGACCAGATGGTTTTCCAGCAGAATTCTACAAAACATACAGGAAGGAACTCTCACCAATCCTACTAAAAATATTCCAAGCAATGAGAAAGATGAAACTCTCCCCAAATAATTTCATGAAGCTAATATCACATTGATACTCAAACCAGGTAAAGATCCAACAAAGGAAGAGAATTACAGGCCAATATCCTTGATGAACATAGATGCTAAAATTCTCAACAAGATCCTAGCAAACTAGATCCAACAACATCCACCACGATCAAGTAGGCTTCATCCCCATGATGTAGGGCTGGTTCAACATTCATAAAACCATAAACAAAATTAAATATATCAATAGATGTAAAAACAGAAATCACATAATTATATCATTAGGTGCATAAAATGCTTTTGATAAAATCCAGCACTCCTTCTTGATAAAAACCTTCGGACATCTAGGCATAGATGGAAAATACCTCAAAATAGTAAGAGCCATCTACAAGAAGCCCACAGCCAGCATATTGCTAAACAAACAGAAATCAAAACCATTTCCCCTGCAAACTATAACAATACAAGGACGCCCACTCTCACCCCTCCTTTTCAACATCATTTTGGAAGTCCTAGCTAGAGCAATCAGACAAGAGAAAGAGAGCAGGGGTATCCAAATAGGAAAAGAGGAAGTCAAGTTATCCCTCTTTGCAGACGACATGATTCTGTACCTTGAAAACCCAAGATAATCTGTCAAAAACCACCTTGCACTGATAAAGGACTTTTGCAAAGTCTCAGGGTATAAAATCAGTGTGCAAAAGATAGTTGCATTTCTATACACCAACAATAAACAAACAGAAACCCAAATAAAAAACACTCCCATTCACAATAGTCAGGAAAAAAAAAATCAAATACCTTGGCATCTTCCTAACCAGAGTCATGAAAGACCTTTACAATGAAAACTACAAAACATTGCTCAAAGAAATCAGAGGACACAAACAAATGGAAAAATATTCTATGCTCATGGACTAGAAGAATCAACATTTTTAAGATGTCCCTCTTACCCAAGGCAATCTATATATTTAACAAAATACGCGTTAAATTATCAGCAGCAGTCTCCTCAGACCTGAAAATTATAATACAGGACTTCATATGGAAACATAAATGACCACAAATTGCCAAAACAATCCTCAGCAAAAAAAAAACCCAACAAAGCAGAGGTATCATACTCTCAGACTTTAAACTTTATTATAAAACTACAATAATCAAAACAGCCTGGTATTCGTAAAAGAACAGGCATATAGACCAATGGAACAGGATAGAGATTCCAGAGGCAAAACCTCAATTTCTCAATCAACTCATCTTCGACAAAGCCTCCACTACCAATGACTGGGGAGAGGAGAACCTATTCAGTAAATAGTGCTGGGAAAACTGGCTAACCACATACAGAAGATGAAAACAAGATCCCTACCTATCATCATACACAAAAATTAACTCTAAATGCATCAAAGACTTATACTCAAAACCTCAAACTATAAGAATCTTAGAAAATGCAGGAGACACCCTTATGGAACTGGCAACCAATTCCTGATTAAAACCCCAAGTGCCCATGCCATAAAAGATAAGATAGACAAGTGGAACCTCATCAAACTGACAAGGTTCTGCAAAGCCAAAGAAAGCATTGAGAGAGCAAGGAGATAGCCCACAGACTGGGAAAAAATATTTGCTAACTGTATATCTGACAAAAGCCTAACATCGACGACCTACAAGGAACTCAAACATGCTGAAAAGAAAAAAAACAAACAGAACCATTACAAAGTGGACAAAAGATATGAATAGATACTTCTTAAAAGAAGACACATGAGCAGTCAACAGATACATAAAAAAATGCTCAACCTCACTAGTCATCAAAGAAATGCAAATTAAAGTCACACTGAGATACCACCTAACTCCAGTCAGGAAGGCCATCATCAGTAACTCAAAAAACAACAGATGCTGGAGAAGATGCAGCGAAAAGGGCATACTTCTACACTGTTGGTGGGAGTGTAAACTAGTATAAGCTCTGGGGAAAACAGTGTGACGACTGCTAAAAGATCTAAAACTCAACCTCGCATACGACCTCACATTCCCCTACTTGGAATATACCCGGAGGAACTCAAATCACTCTATGAAAAAAATACCTGCCCAAGCATGTTTATTGCAGCATTATTTACAATAGCAAAAACATGGAACCAACCGTGCTGCCCATCAAAAGAGGACTGGATTTTTTTAAATGTGGTACATATACACAATGGAATATTACACAGCCATAAAGAAGAACAAAATTATGAACTTCGCAGCAACTTGGATGGACTTAGAGGCTATAATACTGAGTTATCTATCACAGAAACAACCAAGTATCACATGTTCTCACTAATAAGCGGTCTTTGAACAACTATTGTAATGCTATAAGAAAGGGATTGGCAGTAGTGAGAAACTACCAGGCAGGGGAGCATACCTCATCAACAAGGGTACCTGCATAATAAACATTTGTATACCTAACCCTGAATTGTACCCCACATCTTTAAAAGAAAAAATTTATATAAAAAAGAAAGAAAAAAGAAGAAATAAGATAGACAAGTGGGACCTCATCAAACTGACAAACTTCTGCAAAGCAAAAAAACCATCAAGAGAGCAGGGAGACAGGCCACAGAATGGAAAAAATATGTGTCAACTGTATATCTGACAAAGGCCTAACATCTAGGATCTACAAGGAACTCAAACGCACCAAAAAGAAAAAAACCAAACAGTCCATTAAAAAGTAGGCAAAGGACATGAATAGACACTTCTTTCAAGCAGACATATGGGCAGCCAACAGACACATGAAAACATGCTCAGCTTCACTAATCATGAGAGAAATACAAGTCAAAACCACATTGAGATACCACCTATCCCCAGTAAGAATGGCCATCATTAATAAAACAAACAATAACAGATGCTGGCAAGGATGTGGAGAAAAAGGAATGCTTCTACACTGCTGGTGGGAATGCAAACTAGTGCAACCTCTTTGGAAGACAGTGTGGCGATTTCTGAAAGAACTAGAAATTGACCTTCCATGTGACCCAGTAATCCCCCTATTGGGAATATACCCAGAGGAATTCAAAGCATTCTACCAAAAAGATACCTGCACACACATGTTTGTTGCAGCTCTATTCACAATAGCAAAAACATGGAACTAACCATGCTGCCCACTGAAGCAAGACTGGATTAAAAAAATGTGGTACATATACACAATGGAATATTATGCAGCTGTAAAGAAGGGCTAGCATATGGACTTCTCAGCAACTTGCATGGATTTGGAGTCTATCATACTCAGTGATCTATCACAGAAACTCAATGATCTATCACAGAGCACCATATGTTCTCACTCATAAGTGGACCTTGAACAATTATCATAATATTATAATAAAGGGATTGACAGTAGTGGGAAATTGCCAGGGGAGGGGGAGTGGAATTGGCAGTTGTGGGAAACTGCCAGGTGAGGAAGGGGCACACCTCACCTACAAGGGTACCTGCAAAATGAACATTTGTATACCTAATCCTGAATTGTACCCCACATCCTTAAAATAAAAAAATTAAAAGTAAAAAAAAAAAGAGAGAGAGGGAGAGAAAGAATCCTACTATGTTGCCCAGGCTTGTCTCAAATTTCTGGGCTCAAATTATTCTCCCACCTCATCTTCCCAGAGGGCTGGGATTACAGGCATGTGCAACCACACCCAACTCTGAGTTTATTTTTGACTGAATTTATTATGACTGCCCTTAACTGCTAGCCCTGCAAATGTAAGATTCTTCTCAAGTAGTGCATAAAGCACAGAACAGTTTGAGATAGGGCTTGAGGATCTAATATCTTTTCTTTAGGAGACCGAGACTCAATTTTAGAAGTTTTAAAAAATTATTTTAGAGTTCTTAATTCAAGGACTAAAGGAGCCATCTGCGACTGTTCTAAACCTTCACTCTCTCAGGGCACATGGTGTTAGACTTTGGGATCTGTGCATCAAATGTGAAAGAGTTCTTGAACAACAAGCAGAGGAAAGCCATAACCTTCACGCTTTAATTTTGTAGTGCTGCATAATCACTGAGTGGGTGGAAGAAAGTGACCTTTGATTCAGGTAAAATGCATCTGAGAAATAATTCACAGCCACCCAGTGGTGTGTCTTATACCACAGTTTTTCGGAAAAGGCAACCCACTACATTCATCTAATTTTTCTGAAGAAAACCTGATTTTGCACATTTGACTCTACATTTGTTTTTGCCTAGTACAGACTTATGTAAGCACACTTTCCGTTCCTTTCACCACTAATGAGAAAGATTATAACCTCATACCGCTCTCTGTGTATTACAGCAATAGAAACACTGCCAAATATAGTCATGACTAACTATTATGAATATCTTTATGCTTGGAGACCATAGCTGCAATAGCTAGCACTATAATTAGCTACTTAATCAGTCTGACTTGGGAAAACACACCGTCAGTGCTATTCTTACACTGAATATCCAGTAGATGACTAATTGCTGTTTTAAAAATTCGGGACCACGACTCTAAAATGTCTGTAAAAGTTTAAAATGCTTTCTAATTATTCATTAAGAATAAAATGGGCATTTATTGCTTGTCTCCAACGTACTAAAGGTTAATGTAAAGGGTTTTATGCAAAGCATGATCATAAATTTACAAATTGTGCCCATGAATTTAAACCTTAGTATTTCAGCTTATTAAACTCCAATCACATCTGCCTTAAAAGGCACTATTTTATAAGTAGAATATAAATGTATTCATTGACTCATAATTACTTATATGACCTCTGAAACAGGGTTAGTCTCATGTATAGTCTGGTTATTTTGTGGAGGTACTGATATGGTTTTCTATTTCCCCTTCTCACTTACTACAATATTTTTTTCTTTTTTCTTTTTTTTTTTTTGGAGTCAGGACTTTACTCTGTCACTCAACCTGGAGTGCAGTGGCACACTCTTGGCTCACTGCAACCTTGATCTAATGAGCTCAAGCGATCCTTCTGCCTCAGCCTCCCAAGTAATTGGGACCACAGGTGCATGCCATCATGTCCAGCTAATTTTTGTATTTTTTGTAGAGACAAGATCTCCCTATGTTGTCCAGGCTGGTCTTAAACTCCTGGGCTCAAGCAATCCACTCACCTCGACCTTCCAACCTGCTGGGATTACAGGCATGAGCCACTGCATGTGGCCTCTACATTCCTTCTTATATGTCCAAAAGGCAGCCTGAGATATATGGTGGTATCTGCTATCCAAGCCTAATAGGCTCTTGCCACATCCTGACTAAATTCCAGACCAGGCTATTGCCTTCCTATGTAACTTTCCCTACAATGTCAATTTGATAAAATATGATTATCCTTCCTAACAAGAAAAGCATTTGACTCCAGAGCCAGCTAAATTACTGGCAATTTATTAGGAAGATTCATAGAGATACTTATTCATCTACAAACACTTATTAAGTGCCTACTGCATGCCAAGAACTGTGAGAACATGAAGCTGAGCAAGCTCTAGTCTTTTTTCTCTTGTCAGTTTCATATCCACAGATTGCACACTCACCTCTGCAGAAGATTAAGGTGTTTTGCAAGGTAGGGATGAGGTTCTCAATCATTAAACACTTCATAAAAGAAAATTTCAGTTATTTATATTTCTCACCGCCAGGAAATTTTCTTTTTTCTCAGAATTTCTCAGCCTCAGCACTTTCGGGACTGGAAAATTCTGTGTTGGGGGGAATGGGCTGTCCTACACTTTATCGGACATTTAACATCATCCCTGTCTTCTTTCCACTCAATGCCCATAGTATCTGCTAGTTGAGACACAAAACTGTCTCCAGACGTTGCCAAATGTTCTCTGGGGGACAGAACTATTGATCTAACTTGAACGTGTTATTTTATAGTTTGTTATGAAGTTTTTGTTTTTGTTGTTTACTATGACATTGAGAATAATGGGTCACCATTTTCCAATGAATAATATTTAGGAAGGCCATTTTTACTTTCCCAAATAGATATAAACATTTCATCATCCTCTGACTAAACTTCCCTATTTTTAAATGAATGGCAATATAACTCTAGACTGATTATTCTGATTTCTTATTGACAAAATTTCTAGTGTCCTTTCTTTTCCACATTTTCATAGGCAAAATTATAAAACACAGATTTCTAGCTAGCTTTCATTTTGAAGTTGGTGATTCTTAACCATTTTTATTTCATTATTTGATAGGGGCTTTGGTGAGAAGTAGTAGCCTTTTCCTAGAAAGATACATATATGAGAGGGAACCAAAAAGAAAAATCCAGAATTTATTTATTAAGAATTGTGTATTTAAAAGATTATCAGAGATTACTATGCACACCTATGTGGGAACAAACTTGATAGCCTACTGAAATGGAGGGCTTTCTGACCTCACACAACCTTCCCACTAGAATCAAGAAGACATTGAGACACTAAATAGACCAATAACAACTCAAGAAATTGACTCTGTCATAAGAAAACTACCTACAAAAAAAAAAGCCCTGGACCGGATGGTTTTCCAGCAGAATTTCACAAAACTTACAAGGAGGAGCTGATACCAGCCCTATTGAAAGTATTCCAGGCAATAGAGAAAGATGGAATTCTCCACAAATTATTTTACGAAGCTAACATCACACAGGTACCCAAACCGGGTAAAGATTCAATAAAAAAAGAGAACTACAGGCCAATATCCCTTATGAACATAGATGCAAAAATCCTCAACAAGATTCTAACAAATCAGATCGAAAAACACATCTAAAAATTATCCACCATGACCAAGTAGGCTTCATCCCCAGGATGCAGGACTAGTTCAACATCTGCAAGACCACAAATGTAATTAAATACGTCAACAGATGTAAAAACAAGAACCACATGATTATCTCATTAGATGCAAAAAAATCTTTTGATAAAATCCAGCATCGCTTCTTGATAAAAACCCTCAAACACCTAGGTATAGAAGGGACATACCTCAAAATAGTAAGTGCCATCTATGACAAACCCACAGCTAGCATATTGCTAAATGGGCAGAAACTGGAAGCATTTCCCCTGAAAACTGGCATAAGACAAGGCTGCCCATTCTCATCCCTCTTGTTCAACTTTGTGTTGGAAGTCCTAATTAGAGCAATTAGAGAAGAGAAGGAAATCAGGGGTATCCAAATAGGAAAAGAAGAAGTCAAGTTATCCCTCTTTGCTGATGATATGATCCTATACCTCGAAAATCTAAGAGAATCTGTCAAAAACCTGTTTGCACTGATAAAAGACATTGGCAAAGTCTCGGGGTATAAAATAAATATGCAAAAGACAATTGTATTCTTATACACCAACAACAAGCAGTCAGAGAACCAAATAAAAAGCACAATCTCATTCACAATAGCTACAAAAAAAAAAGAAAGAAAGAAATACCTCAGCATCTTCCTAACCAAAGAAGTGAAAAATCTTTACAATGAAAACTACAAAACACTGCTCAAAGAAATCCAAGAAAACACAAACAAATGGAAAATACTCCAAGCTTATGGATAGAAAGAATCAACATTGTTACTAAGTACATCCTACCAAAGGCAATCTGCAGATTCAATGCAATACCCATTAAATTGCCAACATCATTCTTCTCAGACCTGGAAATGACAATACAGAAATTTATATGGAAACATAAACGACCAAGAATAGCCAAAACAAACCTTAGCAAAAGAAACAAAGCAGGAGGTAATCACACTTTCAGACTTCAAACTTTACTATAAGGCTACAATAATCAAAACAGCCTGGTATTGATACAAGAACAGGCATATAGACCAATGGAACTGAATAGAGATTCTGGAAGCAAAACCTCAATTTCTCAAGCAACTCATTTTTGACAACCTCTAACAACCACTGGGGAGAAGAGAACCTATTCAGTAAATGGTTCTGGGAAAACTGGCTGATCACAGGAAACAGGACCCCTATCTATCACCATACATAAACATTAACTCTAAATGAATCAAAGACCTGTACTCAAAACCTCAAACTATCAGAATCTTAGAAAATACAGGACATACCCTTATGTAACTGTCAACCAATTCCTGATTAAAACCTACGTGCCAGCCGGGCTCGGTGGCTCAACCTGTAATCCCGCGCCTTTGGGAGGCTGAGGTGAGTGGATTGCCTGAGCCCGCGGGTTCGAGATCCGCCTGGGCAGCGAGACCTCATCTCTACAATAAATCAAAAAATCAACCGGGCGTGGTAGCGCATGCCTGTAATTCCGGCTACTTGGAAGGCTGAGGCGGAAGGATCACCGGAGACCAGCAGGTCGAGGTTGCGGGGCCGGGAGCGGCCACTGCACTCCAGTCTGGGCGACAGAGTGAGACTCCAACTCAAAAAAACAAAACAAAACAACAAACAAACAAACAAACAAAAAACCCTAAGTGCCCATACCATAAGAGATAAGATAGACAGGTGGGGCCTCATCAAACTGATGAGCTTCTGTAAAGTAAAAGAAACCATCAAGAGGGCAGGGAGACAGCCCACCGAATGGGAAAAAATAGTTGTCAATTGTATATCTGACAAAGGCCAAACATCTAGGATATACAAGGAACTCAAACGCGCCAAAAGGAAAAAACAGCCCTATTAAAAAGTGGGCAAAAGACATGAATAGACACTTCTCAAAAGAAGATATACGGGCAGCTAACAGACACATGAAAAAGTGCGCAACTTCACTCATCATCAGAGAAATGCAAATCAAAAACACATTAAGATATCATCTAACCTCAGTAAGAATGGCCATCTTTAATAAAACAAACAGCAACAGATGCTGGTGAGGATGTGGAGAAAAAGGAACTTCTACATTGCTGGTGGGAATGCAAACTAGTGCAACTACTTTGAAAGGCAGTGTGGTGATTTCTGAAAGAACTAGAAATTGACCTTCTATATGACCCAGCAATCCCCCTATTGGGAATATAACTGGAGGAACTCAAGTCATTCTATCAAAAAGATACCTGCACACACGTTTGTTGCAGTTGTATTCACAATGGCAAAAACATGGGACCAACCATGCTGCCCATTGAAGATGGGTTGGATAAAAAAATGTGGTATATGTATTCAATGGACTATTATGCAGCCGTAAAGAAGGACAAACATATGAACTTTGCAGAAACTTGGATGGATTTAGAGTCTATCACCCTTGGTGATCTATTACAGAAACAAAGAACAGAGTACCATATGTTCTCACTCATAAGCGGACCTTGAACAATTATCATAATACTATAAGAAATGGATTGGCAGTAGTGGGAAACTGCCAGGGGAAAGGGGGTGGGATTGGCAGTTGAGGGAAACTACCAGGGAAGGGAGGGGCACACCTCATCAACAAGGGTATCTTCATAATGAACAATTGTATACCACAGCCTGAATTGTACCCCACATCTTTAAAATAATTTTTAAAAATTATGTATTTATTTTTTGCATGTTTAAACTTTGGTCACCTTTAAAGTACTCTTCATTTGATGCAATGCACCTATTGAGATGCTTTTCCCATTGCTCAGAACTGTTTTTGAACTCATCAGTTTCGACACCTTTTAGTACTTCTGCAATTTCTTGTTTTACCTCTTCCACATAGGCAAAAAAGTTTCCCTTTGAAGACTTTTTCAACCAAGGAAACAAAAAAATGTAGTTCTGGGTGAGATTGGGTGAATAGGGAGGGTGGGGAATGGGGTTCATGCCATTTTTGGTTAAAAACCTCTGAACACGCAGCACAGTATGGGCAAGTGCACTCGTAAATAACCTATCATGAAATGGGTAAATGTGTTAAAAGAATATAAAAAAAAAAAATTCACTGAAGCTGAACACAGATTCTTACAACAATGCTAGCTGGTACACTGATATCGATGGGTTCCTAAAACACTTACCTAGTGGGGAAACCTGTACTACAACGGAGCCACCCAACAAAAGATAATTCTGTTTTTTGTGGGGTCCCCCTCATATGCACATACGTATAAACTTCACATATGATTTTAGGAGGTTCAAAGATATTAGGTTAAAAATCCCAATAAGGCCTCTAAAATGTTAGATCAGGTCCAGTGGGGGTGTGTGTGATCCAGTGCCACATGAAAGATGCAAAGAATTGCACAACAGTTAGATTGGAACATAAGTTAGATCGGAACAAAGTAAATTAGAGAGAGAGAGAAGAGATAGGAGATTCACCTCCCCAAGGTAGGGGAGGGAGACAAATCCAAGAAACATTTTTTAAATCCAGTTCACTTCCAATGGGCAACATGGTTGGTTCCATGTTTTTGAACTTTTAACAACATCCCCAAGTGATTCAAGTGTACATTAAAGTGCTCTCTACCACCATACTTGTGCCCTTACCACGCATGCTAAAGTTGCCCTTGGGGTCCTGGATGTTACATCGGGGGCCTGGGATTCTGGATGTTACATTGGGGGCCTAGAGAGCACTGCCTTCTTTCTCCTCCACCCTGCAGAGTTTAAGGGGTAGGTCAGTAGGTCTCCCTTTAGCTAAAAGTGGTTCCTCACCCACCTCCCACCCCTGCCCCACACTCACTACTGTCCTCTGGACTTCAAAGCCCTTGCTCAAGCTCTTAGATTCCTTATTGTCTTCTGTTCCTCCTTCACATACTTCAGACTGGGAAAGGATGGTATCAGAACATTTTACAATAATAGCTATCTCTTATGAATATTCTAATATGTGCTTTTTTATATATATCATTTCACTGAACCTCTTGCAACAGCCCTGAATATAGATAGTTTTATCTCCATTTACAGATGAGGAAATTAAAACTTAGGAAGGCTAAGTAATGTTTCCAAGTTCTCATAGCTGGTCAGGAGGCAGAGGCAAGATAAGGCCCTGGTCTGCTGTTTCTCCTGTACCCTGCTGTCTTTCTTTTATAACCACAATACCAGGTATAATTTTGTAATATGTTACTAGGTGTTCAGGATGAAGATAATTTATATCTACATATCAGAGACTTTTTTTGTTCTCAAGACCTAGCCCCTTTCCTTAAGCAGCTCACATCTGGAACCCATTGCTGACAAATAAAGTGTAACAGTGGATGTGCTACATGTGGGATGCTATGAACACCCACAGGAGGGGCATCTAACTCCGTCTTGGGTGTGAGGTTAAGGTTATGCTGAGGCATGACACTCTAGGTGAAACCTAAAGGAAAAAAATTGGGAGAAGACTATTTGAGCAGGGGAGACAGTGTGAAGGTTAGAGGTGAAAGACCATGTGATTGGATAAAAAAATAAAGGAGAGCAATATAGTATGACTGGAGCAGAAGGAGGAGATAGGAGCGGGGCGGGGAGAAGTGAAGATGTCTTGGCAATGGGATAAGAGAAGACCGAAGAACCTTGGAAGCCACATAAAGAGTTTGCTCCCAATCCTGAGGACCAGGAATATCATGGAGGTTTTCAACACAGGAGAGAGATGACCAAATTTGTGTTTTAGCAAGATTACTCTTCCATGTGATGATGGATTGAAGGGAGGACATGAAAAGAATGATGGAGAAGTGTTAGGAGGCAGTTGAAATAATATGGACAAGAGATAATGGTGGTCTAAACTGGGATCATAGCAGGAAGGATAGAGAAGCAAAAGGTAGGGTTACTTAGGAGACTATAAAACCAAGCAATTCAAAGCCAGAGATGTTGGAATTTTAAATTATTTTGAGTCTTATAGGAATGTGATTATGGGATCTGAGTCACATGACAGGCAGCTATAACATAGGCAGCTGTAGTCTTTGTTTCTCTGATTATAGATCAGCCTTTTCTTTACCCACATAGGTTTGTAAAATGTTGTAAAGGACTAAAGAACACAAGAGAAGACTCCTTCACTCTTCACTGTTGATCTTCACTATAGATTAACTTCCCTCTTACACAAAGACCTCAGGGCTATCACATTGTCTAAGATGGAATGCTAACCTTATTTTTTTAAATTGGAAAAGGAAAATAAAGCAAGCTGTAACTAATCAAATTTCTTTAATTCATAAACCAGCCTTGTATGGGAAATACAATACTGTTAAATTTCTTTGTTTACTGCCTAAATAAGCAATATCTTAACTTTTTGCTTTGGAGCACTGACCCCATTTTTTTGGCATCTGTGTTACCCAAATGGATATTCTCAGCTTTGTGCTTGAATAAACTCGTTTCAACTGAATTTTTATCCTTCCAATTATTTCAAGTTGACACGGTAAACATTAATAGAGTTTGATCGACGACATATGAGTGAGAGAGATGGGGACATTAGGAGAAATTTCTCCATTTTTAACTTAGATAGGGATGTGGACTTTAGTACCATATATTGGATATGTTATTTAAAGTATTTCTACCAGTCAGGCATGGTGGCTCATGCCTGTAATCCCAGCACTTTGGGAGGCAGTGGCGAAAGGATTGCTTGAGCCTGGAGGTTTGAGAACAACCTGGGCAACTTGGCACGACCTTGTCTCTACAATAAATAAATAAATAAAAATAGCTAGGCATGGTAGTGCATGCCTGCAGTTCCAGCTACTTGGAAGGCTGAAATAAAAGAATAGCCCGAGCCCGGTGGGTCAGGGCTCTGTGGTGGCTGTGAGCATGTCACTGCACTCCAGCCTGAGTGGCAGAGTGAGACTCCAACTCAAAAAAATAAATAAATAAAAGTATTTCTACCAATTATCTCCAAAGTAAGATATAATTATCACTTTACTAATATACTTATAGCTCAGTGTGCCCTTCTCATTATCACAGGAAGCCTCCTAAGTCACTTGTTATCAGGTGAACACACTTAGTTGTGTAATGATTATTATGGAGCATACACAGTGAGAGCTATTGTGTGGTATTATAAACAAAGATAATTAGAGAAAATGTCAAAGATTCTAGTAATTTCTCTCTCTCTCTTTCTCTTTTTTTTTTTAGTCGGAGTTTCATTGTCACCCAGGCTGGAGTGCAGTGGCACACTCAAAGTCACTGCAGCCTCGACCTGCTGGGCTCAGGCTATCCTTCCACCTCACCCTTCCAAGTAGTTGGACACAGGTGCACACTATCATGCCTGGCTAATTTTTTTATTTATTGTAGAGATGAGGTCTCACCAAGCTGCCCAGGCTGGTCTTGAACGCCTGAACTCAGGCAGCCCTCTTGTCTCCACCTGTCAAAGTGCTAGGATTACAGGTGAGAGCCACTACGTCTGGCAGATTCTAGTAATTTCAACCAACCCATGCTTCCAGCTGCAGACAATCATCTGGTTAGGAAATTATCAAATATAAGTTGAGAAGTGAGGAACAAATGGTAAATGACAAACCACCAATGTGAAAAAAGGAAATTTGTCATAAAGATTGTCAAAGACAAAAAACTGGCCACAGGAAGAACAAACCTGGAATCTTACTATAACAACTTGGCTAGTTCTGATTTCAGACATGTCTATTGAAAGCTCCCCTGTCCCCAAATGCCTATGGAAATTCTTAGTATAGTTTTTGACAATACATATAAACAAAGAAATAATTTCTTGAAAAATCCATGTACTTTAAATCTGAAAAAGTTAGAATCTATATCAGGATTCAGATATTTATTTATTTATTTATTTATTTATTTATTGTAGAGATGAGGTCTTGCCAAGTTGCCCAGGCGGGTCTCGAACCCGCAGGCTCAGGCAATTCACTCACCTTAGCCTCCCAAAGCGCGGGATTACAGGCTGAGCCACCGAGTCCGGCAGGATTCAGATATTTAAAAGACGCTAGAACAGCAGAGAATCTGTTGCTTTTTTCTCTTTGGCACAAAGATATGGAGAAAAGTTACCCTTATCTTTTACAGATGTGGGCAAAAAAACAAAACAAAACATAAATTATGTTATAAAATATTAGGGTTTTAAGTAGGCATGAAGAATTAATGTACCTATTAAAACTATGATTAAAAAACCATGAGAATTTCACATGAATCAGTTAAAATTTTATTGAATGTATTAAAAACTAAAAAAGGTCAGATAGTTGTATATCTGCTTTGTTCCACCACATTTTACTTGCCTTATATCCTCCATTGTCTTGTATGAAAAGATGCTACAGAAATAGCAGAGTTAAACTCACTGTTTTCCTGATCGTTAGACGTTGTCAAGGATACTGAATTTGCATTCATCAGCATCACTTCGATAGGGACTCCCTGGAAAAATTTAGATCATATTTAACTGCCAGTCAAAGTTGTCCTCCTGAGCAAATAAGGTATTTCAGCCTTAAGGAGAAGATGAATCTTTAGCTGATGAAGTTTCTTTTAGTTTTAGCCACCAGGAAAGTCAATGCAGAGTTTTCTGGCCCATCTTTAAGTTATTGTGTGGGAAATACTCAAACTCTTGAGGTTTTTTCCTTAAATTGTATACAAGCCTAAAATGAGTTATAAATTCCTTATGTCTATAGCCCTATATTGCTGTAAGAATGAAAAAAAGTATAAAAATGTAATGCTAACAAAATGATAATAAAACTATCAAGATTTATTTTAATAGCATTTGTAAACATGACAGATGAAATAATATTGTCAAAATTGGCCACCACTCGACCGTGTCCTCTTGAATCATATGCCTAATCTTATGGTATGTGGTGTGATATCTCAATTTTCTCACACATTTTCTCCACTTAAATTACTATGAGGCCCGGCATGGTGGTTCTTGCCTGTAATCCTGGCACTTTGGGAGGTTCAGATAAAAGAATCTCTTGAAGCCAGGAGTTTGAGGCTGCAGTAAAGTATGATCACACCACCAGTGCACTCCAGCCCGAGTGACAGAGCAAGACCCTGTCTCTAAGTAGATAAATTACTATGAAACCTTGACTCATACAATGTATTGTAATTGCTTTTGTCCTTCGTTTATCACAAACATACTGTTTAAATGTCAGGCCCATCTCTACACTTTTTCATTAGCCCACATGACTGCCAATTGTAAACAAAAATGCAATCCAGGGACAAAAACTTCATGGCAGTACTGAATTATAAGGTGTTCATATAGATGACCCATAATGTGTGTGTGTGTGCGTGTGTGTGTGTGTGTGTGTGTGTGTGTGTGTGTGTGTGTATTAGTTGCTATGGAGATCAACATTCAAAAGTATTAATTGCTCACAGAAAACTAACATTTACTCAGAATTTATCTGTATATTCCAGTTTAGGAACTATTAATTTAGGGGACAGTGATATATCAGTTCTCCCTTTGGTCCCATCTTCTCATTTTACTTTTATTTTCCACTTGACTTTATTTTTAGAAAATCTATATTTTTGATTTATAGTGCTGTATGCTCTATGGTAAACTACAGTAATTCCTCTTCTGAAACAGAATAGAATAAAAACCCATAGGTCATGCTCCCAAAGAAATAACCTGAGGGAAATTAAAACACCATCCACCACAGTCTTATGCGATAATTTTGCTTTTTTAAAATCTGTATCCCTGTTTTCCTACAAGCTTTTGATGTGTGATCTCAAAGTCATAGAAAGCTATTAAAATAATTTTTTAAAAAATGTTTTGTGTTAAAAATGGCACTTATCTTGACTCACTTATGGTCCTAACTAGTTTAGATAAAATAAGTTGGTTGGTCAAATACCAAATGAGCTTTAAGTGCAGAAAAATTTCATTTTAAAAGACAGCACACAATTTTACTATAGATATCAAGAGAGATGTCAAATTTTGTATGAAAATTGTCTAAGTCTCTAAACAGTACCCCCATCCTCAGTGATTTTCTGAGACTATCTTGCTCATCCTACCATCCACACAGCCCAAAAGCTGGCCAAAAGGTTAGGTGGCCCTCTTTTAAGAAGGCATATCTTCAGGTCTAGCAAGGTAGAGTGCCTATCCTGCTAAGATACTGTATCATACAGTAAGTTGTGAGAGGTGAACAATGTGACCTTTCTCTTGCATTGGGTTATCTACAAACGGATTTATCTAATCAAAGTTTTTTTTTAATTAGGGCAAAAGCCACCCTAGTCTGGCACCTAAGTTCAGATCCTGTATCAGACAATTCTAGGGACTCAGATTCCAAATCACTAATTCTGAGCTAGAGAGTATCTCACCATACATAAATGCAACTTAAGAGACAAATGACCTAGAACAGTTATCTATACAAGAATCCATCTGTATCACTCTTGAGTGTGTATCCCCTACTAGGACTGAGGACATGGATTATTCATTTGTATATCCTCAGAACTTGGAATGGTATTTGGCACTTAATAAATGACAACATTTATTTATTATATTTAAATTCTGATAACTGTAAAACAAAACAAAACAAACAGAAAACACATGTGATAGAGTCTGGATGGCTGCCCACCAAACCCTTCTCCCTTTCCTCCTGGGCCCACAACTAATCTACATTTTTCAGACTCCTTTGCAGTTCAGTGTAGTTATATGATTGACCCTGATTGGTAGACTATGGGAAAAATGTATGTGCCATTCCCAGACTTGGCCCATAGAAACTTACCATATGATTCATGACCGTCTTTCCCCATTTGCCTCTGGCATCCAGAGTAACCTCGGAAGCAAGAGACAGAGCCTATGTCAGCCTGGATCCCTAAGTGACTATGTGGAGCACAGCCTCCTTTACCAGCACCTTTAAGTAACTAGTCTTAATATGGGGAAGAAATAAACTTCTGTCTTGTTAAGGCACTGAGATTTAGGACTTGTCTGTTTCAACAACTAACACTACCAAAACTAATTCAACATGTTAAATAGATGATGTTTTATTGGGATTATTAAAGGCAAGGTATCATAATATTTTACGTGCTTAAGAACCAGACCTGGGGCAACTCTCTCAGGTCCCCTCCCTCTATGAGCCTTTCTGTACTCTCAATAAATCCTGCTTAAAAAAAAAAAAAGTCAGACCTGAGTTTGAGTTCTAGATTTGACATGCACTTAGAGACCTTTAATTCCTGATCCCAAATCAGGGCTGTTTAAAGAGTTAAATGAGATCACTTGTAACTATACCCAAGCATAGTACCTAGCACATTAAATCATGCCATTAGGCTGGGTGCAGTGGCTCACGCCTGTCATCCCAACACTTTGGGAGGTAGAGACGAGAGGATTGCCTGAGCTCAGGAGTTTGAGACCAACCTGAGCAGCATGGCAAGACCTCATCTCTACAATTAAAAAAAAAAATTAACCAGCCTGTGGTTTCAGCTTCTTAGAAGGCTGAGGCATAAGGATCACCTGATCCCAACAGGTTGAGGCTGCAGTGGCCGTAAGTGTGCCACTGCACTCCAACCTGGGCCACAGAGTGAGACTCCATCTCAAAAATCAATCAGTCAGTCAATCACACCGTTACTGTGACTATCATGGCTGGAAGATGTGCAATCTTCCCGTTTGATTAACTCATTCTTGGTCTCTTCCAACCTCATGGTCTCATTCTTAATCCCTGTTCTAATCCACCAAGGAGTTTCCATCAGACTTGGACTTGTCTTCTAAGCCTACACATTTTGAACTCTGATTATTTTTCAGCTATATATTATATTGAAGACTATGTAAAGTTCCAATTTTCCACCTCTCAAGAATCATCTCCTGGCTGAGCATGGTGGCCCATGCCTGCAATCCCAGGACTTTGGGAGGCTGGGGTGAAAGAATTGCCTGAGTCCATGAGTTTGAGACCTGCCTGGGCAGCTTGGCTAGACCTCATCTCTACAATAAAAATTAAAAAAAAAAAACTGGGCATGGCAGCATGTGCCTGTGGTTCCAGCTACTTGGAAGGCTGAAGTGGAAGGATCTCCTGAGCCTAACAGGTCGAGGCTGTGGTGGCTGAGTGTGCCACTACACTCCAGCCTGTGTGACAGTGAGGCTCTAACTCAAAAAAAAAAGTCATCTTTTTCAATACATCCTTTTGTAGACAATCATTATGTTGCCAAACTCCTCAATGATCTGACAAAGAAAGTTCTGTAAAGTGCCTAGATTTGACTCCATTATTTAGGAAGGAAGCTCAATATCACCCTTCGTATTGTCACCCAGATCTCACATGACCTTAAATGGGGAAGCCATTTAAGATTCATGTTCCCTGAGTCTTATACCAGGTAAGGAATGTCTTCCGCTGCCCTTTTTTTTTTTTTTTTTAAGTAGGAGTCTCACTCTGTCACCCAGGCTGTAGTGCAGTGGCACACTCATGGCCACCGCAGCCTTGATCAGCTGGGCTCAGGTAATCCTTCCGCCTCAACCTTCCAAGTAGCTGGAACCACAGGTGCACCATCATGCCTAGCTAATTTTTTTGATTTATTGTAGAGATGAGGTCTTGCCAAGTTGCCCAAGCTGGTCTCAAACCCATGAACTTAGGCAATCCTCTCACCTTTGCCTCTCAAAGTGCTGGGATTATGGGGTGAGCCGCTGCACCCAGCTCCACTGCCTACTTTAACCACTACTTAAAATATCTCAAAATAGCACAATTTCATTTTTCTGATTATCAACTTAAACCCTGTAAAATTTAATTAAACCGAAAACTTAGATTTTGCTGAATGTGGTTCTAGCTATCAAATATGGCTCAACCTTACCAGATTATACAATTTAACTCTCCTCAATGCCGTCATTTGCCTTTATATACATGTAGTTCAATGCTCCTTATTTGCAGACATAGAAGCCTCAGCCAAGTCAGTGAAGGCGAGAACTATGCCATGCTTTAAGGGAGAACACTAAAGGCTCATGTATAAATTCCTCTGAACCAACTGGAATGTGAAGTTGGCAAAAGCAAGATGATTCCTAGCCATGGAGGATATAAGGATGAAATTCAGGGTCAAAGGACTTGAATGCCTTCAATGACAAGCACTAGGTCAGAAGAGTTCAGAACAATGTATCAGGGTTGGGCAGATTTTAGATTAGATAATCCAGAATTAGCAAGATTTCTTTTTTTTTTAATGACAACATTTAACAAAGTTTATTAAAGAAATCTTAACTTCTTTTTAAAAAAAGGTATTGAATTGATACAGACACTAATATATCTAGTTGAGAAGACTTAATATTTTTATTTTTATTTTTTTAAGTTGGAGTCTCACGCTGTTGCACAAGCTGGAGTGCAATGGCATGCTCACAGTCACCACAGCCTCACAATGTGCAATGGCATGCTCACAGTCACCACAGCCTCTGCTGGGTCCAGAGATGCCTCCAAGCATTTCAGAGACACTCTTGCTCAGAAGGAATGAGACGTCAAGCCCCAGGAATTAGACGTCAAGCCCCAGGCCTGCCACTTTCCACCCATGAGACAGTGGGAGTGCTATTTAACCTCCTTAAACCTCAATTGAACCTCAGTTGTCTCAGTGATACTGGAGTGGTAAAGCAAGGGTTAAATAAAATGATGAATATATAATGCTGATCAATAGCATTTTTCCTGCCTGCTTCAGGATGACCTGGTCATCTTGACTAGTCCTTTCAGAACTTTCTCTGGTGACAAAAGTTCTTTGCTTGACCAATCTTTAGTTAGCCTCCTGAACTTCTTTCTAGGTCCATCAGCATACTTCCTTGAAAAATCCAGTTGTAACAAGAAGCATGCTAAATTGATTTAGCCAGGGTCGCCCATCCTCCAAATCTGGTCACCATCAATATCTAATCGGGTTCCTCATTTTCCACCATATTCCAGATGTCTGATCGTCTTGGTCTGTCTTCAGCAAGAATCCTGTTAGGTTGGTTTAGCCAGAATCTCCCTTACACATGATATTTCCTTTTAGTATTTTCCATTCACCGCCCCACTCTGTTCCTTGGCTATAATCCCCACTTATTCTTGTTGTATTCAGAACTGAGCCCAGTTGCAGACTGAGTCCTCTTTTCTCCTGTTGCGATAGTTCTGAATAAAATCTGTTAGTACTGCTTCCATGACCATCTTGGACACTAGTTAGAATAAGCTTAAATTTTCTGAAAAGGCCTCCTCATCTTTCCAGGAGGCCTCAGAGACTATAATAGAAGGTGGAAACCTACTGTGTGTAAGTGGATTTAGGGATCTGTCAGAACCTTTCCACTCTGTGGATTTCCTCAGACCAAGCCTGGGTTGCCTATCCTGGAGCAGCAGTTAAGTCATCAGCCTTATCCACATGGGACCCTTCATTCTCTCAGTATCTAAGTCTTGGCAGGGTAAATATACGAGTAATCTCAACATTATTTCTCCATATGCTCTTCACCATGTGTTTGGTGTTTTGTTTGCCAGCCAGTAAACTTTCAGGGTTGTGCACAAGGTCATACTAGGCTCCCACCCTCCTACCTTCTAAACAGATGCATGTTAGTCACCAGACACTGCAGAGGCATTTTGTTTAGGGCATCTGTTTGTCAATTACACTTGAATATCACCATCAGCTGGTCTTGTTCTCTGGCCAATTCTCCCACAGACAAATGAAATCAACAACTCAGGTCATATTCATGCCTGAAGAAACTGCATATTTTGCGATCTTTCTGCATGGGAGCTGTGCAAATGCAACCTTACAGCAATGGAGTTCAACCTTTTTGGTGTCATAAATGATTTTTAAATTCTTGATGAAAGTTTTGGATTATGTCCCCAGAAAACAATAGCACAGATCATACACACAATTTTTTAAATTAACTTATCTTTCTCTTTTTTTATTAGTTAGGTTTTATCCCAAAAAGAAATACATACTGATGGGGATAAAACATCAAACAGTTCAGAAGAAAATAAAATGAAAATAAAATTTCCCTTTGCCTTCAGCCTTTCTCAGCTTTACTCCTCAGACATAACCACTACTAACAATTCCTTAAATATATACTGCCATTTACAGAGGATAGTATTTTGTATAAATAAGCAGTCCTCACTTTGTACAGTAGCACACGACCAGATGACTGAATAAACTGAAACGACGCAAAGGGTCTTAATGTTCAATGGGAGGCCAGGAGCGGTGGCTCATGCCTATAATCTCTGCACTTTGGGAGGCCAATGTGAGAGGATTGCCTGAGCCCACAGATTTGAGACCAGCCTGGGAAACATGGTGAACCCTCATCTCTACAATAAATCAAAAAATTAACTGGGCGTGATAGCACATGCCTATAATTCCAGCTACTTGGAAGGCTGAGAGGGAAGGATCACCTGAGCCCAGCAGGTCGAGGCTGCAGTGGCTGTGAGCGTGCCACTGCACTCCAGCCTGGGAGACAGAGTGAGACTCCAACTCAAAAAAATATGTATATTCAATGAGACTTGTACCCCACATCTATAGAATTTAAAATATATATATTCAATGGGAAACATCATAACTGTTCCATCACTTTTAACTTTTTTTTATCAAAACATTAAAACTTTTCTTACTATTGGTTATAAATATAGGACATAAAAATTACTACTTAGTACACTATGATTTTAAACATTAGGAACATTGAGAACTAAAGTGCCTTATTTCTTTGTAAACAATTTAACAAGATTGATTCAAACAGTGCTTGCTTTCTTTTTATTGTTCAACTTGATATGAAGTATATTTTTCATGCCTTGGTAAATTGTCATCTTTCTAAATTTGGATCAGCTTTCAACGTTTTATTCTTTGTTCTTTCAATGTCATGTAGTAACTCCAAAAGTTCCTTTAATGTGAAGTCCTTTGCTGGGTCACTTCCTCTGAGACAGCTTTCATCCTTTTCGTCATAACCACTTTCCTTATTTATGTTGATAGGTTCCCCTCCCTTGAATGCATATCTGGAATCTCTCAGATGGCAACAGTCAACCTTCCCATGGTTAGCTATTTCTTCTATAACTCCATGTATGATCAATTTGAATTTATCTTCCAAGGTTATCTCTGCTCTTTTCTGTGTTGGGCCTAATTTCCTCTTTCAATTATCCATTTTGTAAAATGTCACATGGGTATATCACTAGAGACCAAGAGGCAACACAGCTATACACTTTGCTGTTGTTGGTGAACTGAATAACAAATGCCCAGTGACCAATTACCAAAAGACTTTAAAAGGCCTCTATTATTTATATAGTGACTTGTGGACTGAAGAGATAACAGCAAAGTTTGTACTTTATCCAAAACTCATAGTTAATACACTGTGGTGACTGAATTTGAACAGTGTTACTGGGCACCAACATTATTTAACTAAATCATGGTAGTGGAAATTTGTTCATATTGAGCCATGCCAAGCAAGAATTGTCTGTGTGTTTACATGTACGCAGTTATGTACTTTAGAAATAAATGAATATGCTATGCTTCGCTTTTTTCCACTTATAATTCAGTGCTCTTTTCACATGGTCAGATAGCATTGTGTGGATGTACCAACACCAATTTAACCATTGATGACAACCAAGTTGCAATGAACATTCCTTAAATGCAACTTGGAGTCTTTGTGGAAATACATCTGTAGGATAAACGTCTAGCAGTGAAATTGCTGGGACAAAAGGAATGTACATTTTATTTGTTTATTTTTAATTTTTAAAATAGAGATAGGGGTCTTGCTATGTTGCCCAGGCTGGTCTTGAATGCCTGGGCTCAAGCAATCTTTCCACATCAGCCTCCCAAAGTGTTGGGGTTACAGTGTGAACCATCACACCATACCCAGGATGTGCATTTATTTATTTATTTATTTTAGTTGTAATTTTACTCTGTCACCCAGGCTGGAGTGCAGTGGTATGCTTACAGCAACCACAGCCTCGACCTGCTGGGCGCCAGTGATCCTTCCGCCTCAGTCTTCTAAGACTATAGGCATGAGCCACCATGTCTGGCTAATTTTTTAATTTATTGTAACGATGACATCTTGCCATGTTGCCCAGGCTGGTCTTGAACTCCTGGGTTCAAGCAATCGGCCTTCCTAAGTGCTAGGATTACAGGCATGAGCCATTGCCCCCAGTGGAATGGGCATTATAAATATTTACAGGTATTATAGTCCTTATAAAGTTTGCATTCTCACCTATATCATGAGAATTCTGGTTTTACCAACAAGTCTAAGATATTTGCTTATGATTTTAAAATAAGTTTTAGGAGCTTCCCCTTTTTCTCCAAACCAGGTTTTGTGTGTGGTTTTTTAAAAAGTATTTTGTGATATGGATTAGCTAATATCTGCCAAGATAGATGGGTGAGTGGGGAACAATTGGTATTTGAATGAGGTAACTCTGTCCTGAGGACACATTATAAAATACCTAGCATTCCTTGCTCATGCCCACTAAATGTTGGGAACACCTCCTGTCTTTGTGATAACTAAAAACATTCCATACATATCCATCTTAGGAATGGATTGCCTGGTAGAGAATCACTAAGTTCGATGTTTCAATCTTCTTACTAAGACTTAACAGTCATACTCATGAAACATCCTCAACAAATGTACCGGATACTGCCAGACGTCCTTTGGAGAAGCTACCCTGAAACTTAAACTGTGCTAGAGATTACTGAGGCTACTGTTTTTTAATTCCACAAATATTTATTGCAAAAGAGAAACTAGGCTTTAACTATTGAGGTCATCGCCCTCAGGTGGGAAAGATAGATATGCAGATTATAACTTTATGCAAATCACAACATTACCCAAATTATCAGGTTTAAAATGAGGGTGTTTAAGGAGTTTATCTCTAAAGCCTTCTTAATTAAGTATTGGAAATGACTATTTAAGAAATTGGAAAGACTAGAATAAAAATACAAAGTGGAGGCCAGGCACTGTGGGTCATGCCTATAATCCCAGCACTTTGGGAGGCCGAGGTGAGAAGATTGCCTGAGCCTGAGCATTCAAGACCAGCCTAGGCAACTTGGTGAGACCTCATCTCTACAATAAATCAAAAAATTAGCCGGGAATGGTGGCATGTGCCTGTAGTTCCAGCTACTTGGAAGACTGAGGTAGCAGGATCGCCTGAGCCCAGCAGGTCAAGGCTGCAGTGGCTGGGATTGTGCCACTGCCTTCCAGCCTGGGTGACACAGTGAGACTTCTACTCAAAAATAAATAAATACAAAGTGATATAAAAAGACATTGGAGAAAGAGGCCGGGTGCAGTGGCCCACACCTGTAATTCCAGCATGTTGGAAGGCAGAGACGAAAGGATTGCCTGGGCCCAAGGCTTCGAGACCAGCCTGGGCAACTAAGTGAGACCTCGTCTCTATAGTGAATCAAAAAATTAGCCAGGTGTGGTGCTGTGCACCTGCAGTTGCAGCTACTTGGAACTACAGAAGTATAGAAGCAGGTCAAAGCTACCATAGCCATGAGCGTGCCATTGCACTCCAGCATGGGCAACAAAGTAAGATACGACTCAAACAAGCAAATAACTACTACAAAATACATTAGAGAAAGATGAAGATATAAGCATTGAAGGGAGAAAGGTCTTCATGGAAAACGTTGTATTTGATCGAGTCTTCAAAGATGAGTAAGATTTCAAATGATAAAGATGAGGAGAAAGGCATTGCACGTAAGAGGAGTAATGTGAGCCAGAACAGGGGGTGGCAACGTTCAGACCTTCCTCAGGGAACAAGTTGCTGCCCTGTGTGGTAGGAATGTAGACTGTGGAGCACAGTCAAATCCAGATAGGGCAAGAAAGGAAGATGGAGACCAAACTGCTGAATCTTTTCAAAACATGACACAGGTCTTGCAATCTGTCATTTGTCATTAAGCAATTAGACTACAATTCGGTAAAATTACAAAATAATCTTGCCATTGCTGAGGGCTAGAAATTTTAAATCTCTTAAAATAATTATTCCATGAGTATTGCTTTCTGACCTCAAATATGGGAAATGTATCCTCACTTTCTCTCCCACATGTTTGATCCGTCTAATTACATAAGGGAGAAAGACTCTATTAGCCAAGCACGATGGTTCACACATGTAATCCCAGTGCTTTGGGAGGCTGAGGCAAGAGGACTGCTTGATGCCAGGAGTTTGAGAACATCCTGGGCAATACAGGAAGAAGACTTTGTTTCTACACAAAAGCATTTGTTTTTTAAGGTTTAAGAAAGTCAAAAACAAACAAACAAAAAAACTCCAGTAGGTGTTCAACTGGTTTGAACAACTGCTAATCTCCTTTGAACAAGGAGCACAGATTCCAGGCTGAGAGCCATCTATGGGATTCAGAACAGGATGTCTCTGAGGATAGTAGGTAGAGATTTAGAGCAGAGATCCTGAACCCTGGTACTCAAGGCAATCACCTGGGAGGGCTTATTAACTCCTGGAGTGGAGTCCAGGCATGTGTAGATTTTTTTAAAAAGTCACTCAGGAAACTCTGATGAGGAACCAGGATAAAAGACCACAAATTCCCAAATAATTATTGAACAGAGGCCACTTGCCCCATGTGGAGAAGAAGAAGCAGTTTATGAATCCACAAGCCCAATAAGTGCACATCTGCAAAATAGGCCAGGAGTTGTATAGAGTTCAAGAAAAGGGAACATCATTTTCTTCCATCACTTAATCCATATTATCTTGAATATCTTATCTGAGAAAGTGCAAACCCATAAACCTAAAGAGAGGGAGGATAATTAGATGATTATATAACCAGACAAACATCTCTAGTCCCAAATCATTATTTGTATGGCACTATGATCCAAGGAAGGTATAATTAGTTACCACTTAGTCTCATCTTAAGTCAGCCAATCTACTTGGGGATGAGGCAGATGGAAAATATCAGACCATGTTTTCTATTTAATCTCCATTATAACATAGAAAGATGGACTCCATGTGTAACATCTAGTTTTCATAGCCACTTTAAATTACTATATATTTCCCCCAAGCTATTTATCTTTCCCTTATTAAGAAATAGACCCAGGCAACCACCTCGTGTCCCCTCCCACTGTGGGAACTTTTCTGTCCTCTTAATAAATCCTGCTTTCTCAAAAAAAAAAAAAGAAAGAAAGAAAGACATAGATCCTTGGCCAGGTATGGTGTCTTGTGCCTGTAATCACAGCACTTTGGGAGGCCAAAGCAGGAGGATCGCTTGAGGCCAGGAATTCAAGACCAGTCTGGACAACATAGTGAGACTGTGTCTCTACCAAAAAAAAAGCCAGGCATAGTGGCTCACATATCTAGTCCCAGCTACACAGGAGGCTGAGACAGAAGGATTGCTTGAGCCCTGGAGGTCAAGACTGCAGTAAGCCGTGATCATGCCACTGCCCTCCAGCCCAGGTGACGAAGTGAGAGCCCGACTTTAAAAAAAAAAAAATCCTTTATTTTTATAGCACTTGCATGGATGTTTATTTATTCCTAAGTATCTTAGAAAGCATTCCAAAAATGTTAAGAATTGTCTGCTACCAAGGGTTGCATGTTGGCTTGTATACTGCTGATGTGTTAAGAATTTTTTGAAGCACTGAATAGTGAATTTGATGTCTCTGCAAGCACTGAATGTTCATTTCAGTCTTGTCAGTGACTGCTGACTTGGAAGTCACCATGAGAGCAATTGTCCACATGGCACTGATCTTTCCAGCTGATATTTAGGAGAGCCTGAAATAATCTGTCAGATGACAGGGCCAGATTTCTAATGAGCCTGCTGCCCCACAGGGCCTTCTCTTCCCACAGGACAGGAAGAGGGGTCCATCCAAGACAATTCACTGATGGCAGGTGGTGAAAGCAAAGCTGGTTCCAACTGAGAACTGCTGTCGGGGAAAGGGCAATGGCTGATAAAAGCTGCTGACCCTACTAATGGAAGAGGGAGCCAAAGGCCCAAGGAGAAAGCTGATTGGTCTAATAGAAGTCTCAAAGCATTGATTCATCATACCTGATCGATTACAGGTGCTGCTTGTCTCTTTCAGCTAAAGAGGCATTTCATCATTCGAACACTTATTCTGCGTTAGCTGTGAGTAAGGTGCTCAGTAGGTTTCGCTAGAATATAAAGAACCTCGCCCAAGATACAATCATTATTGAAACTGGTAGGGGAAGGGGAAATTCATTTCTGACTAGCTCACTCATTCATTCAGCAAACTAGTTCTGAGAATAGAGTCAGACAGAAAAATTTCCTTTCCTTTCTCCCTCCCTTCCAACATTCTTCCCTCCTTCCTTCTCTTCCTCTGTTCCTTCCTTCCTTCCTTCTTTCCTTCCTCAAATATGTAAGAACTACCTACCCTTAGGTGCTAGTGTTAAAATATTGAACCAAATCTAAGTGATATATACCAGTACAGGAATTCTTAACTTGGACTGCAAGGACACCTCTACAATTCATGGATAGGCTTCAAGGAGTTGCTAAATGTGAATTAAAAAATAAATTAAAAACTACTTCTTTATTTTCACTAACCAAAATTTAGCATTTTATTCAATTGTGAATGAAGGAAAAAAACCACTGCAATATTAAAGGTACTTGTTCTTCTGTCACCAATAGAAATCACAGACATTTTCATATCAAGTTACAGATTTTACAGGTTTCTCAAAAAATCAATGTGCTCATCACTGCTAAAAATTATGGTAAGTTTCAGTTATTCCACCAGATTTTGTTCCTTAATGTGTTGATGAAGTAACACATTTGTGACCATATCACAAATTTGTATTTTAACATTTTGATCATTTTATTTTAATATAATTGAATTCCTTTATAACCTTGTGTGTTTTATTTTACACATTTTAAAACATTATTCTGGGGAGTCCATAACACTTCACTAGATACCAAAGCAAACCTTGGCACAAAATGGTTATGAATCTTTGTCCTAGTAAGAGGGAGAGGCCTTAGAGAAATCATCTTATAAATATGTAATTACAGACATATTGCTAAAGGAAAAGTCCAGTTATGTAACATGCAAAAAAGAAGAAAACATGCCAGGCCTGGTGGCTCACACCTGTAATCCCAGCACTTTGGTAGGTGGAGGAGAGAGGATTGCCTGAGCCCAGGGGTTTGAGACCAGCCAGGGCAACTTGGTGAGACCTTGTCTGTACAATAAATCAAAAAAGATTATCCAGGCATGGTGGTGTGTACCTGTGGTTCCAGCTACTTGGAAGACTGAAGTGAAAGGATCGCCTGAGCACAGCAGATCAAGGCTGCAGTGACCATGAGCATGCCACTGTACTCCAGCCTGGACAACAGAGTGAGACTCCAGCTCCATTTTTTAAAAAAAGAAGAAGGAAACATGATTCCCCTGTATCTGGTAGTGTCTGGGATACTACTTCTAGTAGTCTAGTGGGATCTACCTGGACTCTGATTCCCCAGAAAAACACCATATTCTCATAGTTAACCAGGTTGTCAAAGGTATTGATTAAGCATCTCTCCTGTATCAGGCCCTAGGTAGGATACAGCATCTCTCCCTGTCAATCTAGTGGGGGAGGTCAGAGCAAACCACACATAAGGAAATATTAAACTGAGATAAGTTCAGTTAGAGATCAGAGTTATGTGAGCCAGAATAATGAGATAAAGAGTGAACGCTGAGGGGGGCAGAGGCACAGGGAAGGTCTCCTGTGTGGAAGTAACATTTACACTGAGACCAAGTGGAAGAGATATAGGGGGACAAATTTAACACACCGGACAAAGATGGTAACATAGAAAGTAAACCCTTGGTTCTCTGGAATCCCAGGACTCCAGACATCTTGGTCCTGGTAATTGTTGTCTTGCTGTGCCCTGCTTTTGGAGAAAGAAACAAATCACAGGCATCAGAAGATGAAACGGGGGGTGCTGTAAGAGCCAGATCGATACAGAGGCCAGAGGCGGCATCAAGGATGTGGATGGAGTGCCGAAGTGTATGGTTCCACAGGTGAGGTGCCCTGAAGAGGGTCAGGGGGCACCTCCCCACCTCTGGACAACTTCAAGCCTTTCCTAGACCAGTTTATCACCACCTGCCTTTCAAACAACAAGTTCCTGTTTCATTCCTGGAGGTGATCCTCTACACATATTTATTACCTGACATCACCAAGTCCAAGACCCCCAACTATCAGGGAGCTGAAACAGAATAATTTCTCCCACAGGGATGGCAGCTATTTCCCTCTGAGTTGCCTTCCAAGGCCTCCTGGTGGGCAGGAGTTTGGTTCAACCCATCTTTTTCCACCGGATCCAGGAAAAGCTCATCAACGTCCCCCATTCTTGACCTTTAGGAAAATCTCTCTTTCCTAATGAAAAATGACACCAAAATAATAATAAAAAAGAAAGAAAGAAAAATGACACCAAATCTCCTAATTGGAAGCGGCCAATAAGACATCACTTATAGCTTATTAAGATCACAAAAATCAGCCGGGTTCGGTGGCCCAGCCTGTAATCCCAGCACTTTGGGAGGCTGAGGTGAGTGGATTGCCTGAGCCCGCGGGTTTGAGACCCACCTGGGCAACTTGGTGAGACTTCATCTCTACAATAAATCAAAATGAGCCGGGCGTGGTAGCGCGCGCCTGTAGTTCCAGCTACTTGGAAGGCTGAGGTGGAAGGATCGCCGGGGCCCAGCAGGTTGAGGCTGTGGTGGCCGGGAGTGGCCACTGCACTCCAGTCTGGGTGACAGAATGAGACTCCAACTCGAAAAAAAAAAGATCACAAAAATCCTACCCAGTGGCTACTAAACAAGTTTTACAAAGGATTTAAAAACAAACAAACAAACAGTAATTTCTAGGGGATATCACAAGATCACAGCACATTCAGACCAATGCCCTATAATAAATGTTGGTTAAGTTATTGCACAGATGCCATAAGGGGTAAACAGAACCATTTTTATTGAAAAATGAGCTAATTGCTTCTATTAGGCTATATTTCTGGATATGTCTAAACCTTCAGTTTCCATATTCTTGTTCATAGCATTCACACACATGCTTATAGTGGCAGAAGAAAGTCAGTGAAGGTTTTGCATCTCTTATATAACATTGCTAATCTCTTTCCTACATGTTGTGTATATATAGTTAGCCTGTGTGAGATGGGAAATGTGAACTGATGGTTAGAAAATGGACCTAACCCACAGCGTGATAGTGCAGACTTAAAGAAGAAATAAATCCCATCTTTTGTGCTCCACTTGAATGAAAATAGGAAAATGAATTTTTAAATGCTAGAAATATTTTCCAAAATCAATGGTTGAGGCAATAGGACTTTTGGTAGAAAGTTCAGTTATAAGAAAATCTCCAATATCCTTGGATTTCTAGTGAACCATCAATGTGAAAATTTTTCCTTCTTAAGTGATATTTTAAAAACAAGTCTGGAGTAGCAAGAAGAGCTTTGTACTTGAAATCAGTTGACATAGGTTCGAGATCTAGCTCTGCCACTGATTCTCTTCATGACCCCAAACTGGTTTTACTCTATACTCAGTTTCTCTGGGCCTCTGTTTCCCTATCACAGATATGTAAAATTACAAAGTTAAACAGAATGACTTTTAGGCCAGATGTGGTGGCTCGAGTCTGTAATCCTAGCACTTTGGGAGGCCAAGGTGAGAAGACTGCCTGAGCCCACAGTTTCAAGCCCAGCCTGGGCAACTTAGCGAGACCTCATCTCTACAATAAATCAAAAAATTAGCCAGGCATGGTAGCGTGCAGCTGTAGTTCCAGCTACTTGGAAGGCTGAGGCGGAAGGATCGCCGGAGCCCAGCAGGTTGAGGCTGCAGAGGCTGGGAGCGGCCACTGCACTCCAGTCTCTGTGATAGAGTGAGACTCTAACTCAAAAAACAAAACAAAACAAAACAAAAAGACCAGAATGACTTTTAAGGTTTCTTGAAGTTCTAAAACTCTATGAATCTCTGCCTCTCTAATTAGAAGAGACCTGTAAATACTAGGCAAAAGATTTTTAACCTAGATTCCTAACAGGAACATGATCCTAGAAAATAATCTTCATACGTACAGTGTAGTCTCCTAGAGGATATTTGATCATTGTCATTGGTAAATTTTGGCAGTTGACAGTTTTTGTTTGTTTGTTTGTTTTTTGAGTTGGAGTCTCACTCTGTTGCCCAGGTCAGAGTGCAGTGGCACGCTCATAGCCACCACAGCCTGGACCTGCAGGGCTCAGGCGATCCTTCTGCCTCAGCCTTCCAAGTAGCTGGAACCACAGGCACATGCCACCATGCCTGGCTAATTTTTTGATTTAATGTGGATACAAGGTCTCACCAAGTTGCCCATGCTGGTTTTGGATCCCTGGGCTCAGGCAATTCTCTTGTCTCCACCTGGATTTTTTTTTTCCTTTTTTTCTTTTTGAGTCAAAGTCTCACTCTGTCACTCAGGCTGGAGTGCAGTGGCACATTCATGGCCACTGCAGCCTCAGCCTGCTGGACTCAGGTGATCCTTCCACCTCAGCCTTCCAAGTAGCTGGAACCACAGGCATGCGCAGCCATCATGCACAGAGAATTGGATTTTTTTTTTAATCAGAGATTTACTGATGAAATGAACACAGTAGGCTTTATATTTGTGGTCCATGTGTTCTGGACAATGGAATGTAAACAGACTGTGACTCGAGTTTTCTGGGAAGTGTTCCTAAAAGGAAGGGCTCCCTCTTCTTCCTCTCTTCATCCATCTTCCGGGCTGTTATATGAGTATAATAACTGGAAATTGAGGAGCCATCTTGGATCATGAAGCAGCTCCCTAAGTTTGGTAGAAGAACAAGCTAGAGAAAACCTGGGTCCCTGCTGATTATGGAGTTAGTTGTCAAACTAGTCCTGATGGCCCAACTCCAGATTTGGTTTACGTGAGAGATATATAAATGTCTATTAAGTCACTGTTGTCTTGAGTTTTTGACACAAGCTGATAGTCCTAATCCTAAATAATATATACAAGACTTTGTTTCCCTTTATCAAAGAGTATCACTATGCAAAACATGCCACAAATGACCAAACCAGCGTCTACCACACCTATTTCCATGAATCAAAGGATTTGCCTGGAAACCTTGTTTTCGTCACTGGCATTTCTGCCTTCCTACCCTCAGTCACCTCAGTTGGTATCAGGAAGAGCAGGGCCTGCTGGACCAGTTTTGAAATGACATGACAGAGAGGAGGAAGTAAAGAATTTTCTCATAGGCTTTGCCCACAGATTGCCTCATTCTAAAGATTATTTTACTGCTGAGTGACTCTGAAATGTAATGGGTAGAGATCCTTCCAGGAAACTGTCATCGCTCTAGAAATTTCAGCTTCCTGTTTTATAAACTTCCTGGAATAGAAGCTCAAAGTGACCCAATCCCTACTGGCAATCACAATGAGATTTGCCTTTACCTAACACCAACCCAGTTGAAATGCTAACTAACTGATTCTAGCCTAGATGCCTAATAGGAACGTGATCCTAGAAAATAATCTTCATATGTCCAGTGTGGTCTCCTAGGGGATGTTTGATCACTGTGGCTTTCATTAGTAAATTTCAGCTCGGCAATCCCATGGCAGAGGCTGACACAGACAGGCCTCTACTGATGCATGGTGATGATATTTCTGTGGAAAGTTTTACTTGTGTCTGGAACTTAGACTCTCGGTTTTGACTTTTGCAGATGCTCAAAGATTCAGGACACTCAAAAGGATACTGGTTCTAGTTTCTGTCTCCAAGGAGGTCCCCAGTGAGATGGTTTCTGACTCTCTTTCTCTCTCACCTTAGAAAAGTAGTTTGTAATATTTCTTTGATTAAGAACCCTTAGAGAAAGTGATGCATCTTATAGACTATCCGCCTATGCCAGAAGCACATATGTTCATGCAACATGAAACTGTGCCCCTAATTTCCTGAGGTTCCACATCCCCCGACACCCATCCATGAGTCCAGGTTGAGAGGCCTTGCCTTTGAACCCCAGAAAAGTGTTTGAAACCTCTAAAGTCATCTAATTTCCCTCTGAGATAAATTGATAAATTCCTCACTCTGTTACCAGAGAGTAGACTAAGGATTTTAGAGGCTTCAATTGTTCATGGTTTTACTGTTATTTCTGACCAACAATGAAAGATATGCCATATGCCTCCTACCCACTTCCTGCTTCAAAGTTCTCATCTGAAATTTAGGTCCCAACGAACTCTTCTTTCCTGTCTTAACTCATACAAACAACCCACACTCAACCATGTTGAATGGCCTATTTGCAATATCCTAAATATACAAAAGTGCCTTCTTCTGCCCTCTGCCTTTGCTCAGGCAATATCCCACTCCTAGGACAACATTTTACTTATCACTGTCAAAATACTACTCATTATTTAAGATCCTGAAAAAATAGATTCCCCTATAAAGCTTTTTCCGAACCTTCCTTTGTGCACTCAGCATGAGCCTAAACATTTGCTATGAAACACACTACCTTCCATCATGGATTATTTGGGCAAACTTACAGCAGAATATTTGAACTCTTGAGGTCTGAAATTAGAACTGAATTTTAATCCTGACTCTGTCTCTTTCTTGCTGATGATCTTGTGTATGTTTCTTAACCTTTCTATGCTTTAGTTCCCATATTGAGAAAACAGAAACAAAAATTATTTCCACTTCATAGGATTGTATAAGTATTAAATGAGCTAATCCATATAAATTCCTAACACAGTACATGTCATATTGAAAACATTTGATAAGGAATAGCTATTTTTACTTTGGTTAATTGAATACTTCTGCCCACTTGTACTATCATCAAACTGTAAAGTAGTTGAGGGTAGAAGGTGAATTTTATACCTCATTGAACCGAGTAAGAAAAATCTTTGCATGTAGTAAATAATCAATATGTGATATTAAAATGAAAATGAATCATTTATAAAAATCTAATCTTAGAGGCTGGACACGGTAGCTCAAGTCCGTAACCCCAGCACACTGGGATGCTGAGGTAGGAGAATTGCCTGTGGTCAGGAGTTTGAGACAAGTCTGGGCAACATAGCGAGACCCTCATCTCTACAAAAAATTTTTTTAAAAATTAGTTGAGGCTAGGCACAGCTGCTCAAGTCTGTAATCCCAACACTTTGGGAGGCCAAGGTGAGGGGATTGCCTAAGCCCATGGATTCAAGAACAGCCTGGGCAATTTGGTGAGACCTCATCTCTACAATAAATAAAAAAATTGGAGCCGGGCATGGTAGCACGTGCCTGTAGTTCCAGCAACTTGAAAGGCTGAGGCGGAGCCGGGCTCGGTGGCTCAGTCTGTAATCCCGCGGGGGCTGAGGTAAGTGGATTGCCTGAGTCCGCGGGTTTGAGACCTCCCTGGGCAGAGAGACCTCATCTCTACAATAAATCAAAAAATTAGCCGGGCGTGGTAGCGCATGCCTGTAATTCCGGCTACTGAGGCAGAAGGATCGCCGGAGCCCAGCAGGTCGAGGCTGCGGTGGCCGGAAGCGGCCACTGCACTCCAGTCTGGGCAACAGAGTGAGACTCCAATTCAAAAAAAAAAAAAAAAGAAAAGAAAGGCTGAGGTGGAAGGATCACCTGAGCCCCGCAGGTAAATGCTGGGGTGGCTGTGAACATACCACTGCACTCCAGCCTGGGCGATGGTGTGAGACTCCAACACACACACACCAAAATTAGTTGGGCATGGTGGCACCTGCCTGTAGTCCCAGCAGCTACTTGGGAAGCTGAGGTGGAAGGATCACTTGAGTCCAGGAGGTCAAGGCTGCAGTGAGCCATGATTGTACCACTGCACTCCAGCCAGGGCAGCAGAGTGAGATTCTGACTCAAAACAAACAAATAAAAAAATCTTATCTGGGTCCTGAAAAAACACCCTGACTACAACTCTTTGTTCTAATCCACCAAGAATTCCCTCCCATCTTCTCCAATTATAATTTTTCAATCCCTATCCAATTACATAGACATTTATTTAGCAACTATTAGGTGCCAGACACTGTGGTAAGGGGTGAGAATCAGAGATATCCTTCTTAGGTGCCTGTAAACAGGTCTGACAATAAACAGGTCTGACAATAAAATTCAAGTTCAGGGCCAGATTCTTACCTTCCCTTCTCATCTTTAACAAGCTTCTCACAGGAACCTTGTCTGACCTCTCTGGCCTCATCAAGAACCTTGTCATGCATTTCTTAATGTCAAGGTCATCTCCTTCATAACACACTTGTCCTTATGATAATTTTATATCTATGTGTGTGATTATTTGATTTATATCTGCCTCACCCAGTAAAACTGTAAGTTTCATGATAGAGACCAAGTCTGTTTTCACTCACCATTGACTCCCCAGTCTGGTGTCAGACACAGTGCAAGTGCTCTACGTATTTTGAATAAATGAAACATATAAAACTATGGAATGAAGGACTGGAGAAATTGAATGCAGGGTGGCTGGGGTGGAAGTTGATGGGATTAGAACAGAGAATTGCAATCAGGGTGTTTTTCCAGGACCCAGAGTGATTTGTATTCTCAATATAGCATCCATCTTATCATTCTATGGCCTCTCACCCATTCATAAAACATAAATGATAACAATGCTGTCTGAAGTTCTTAGATAAGATTTTTTTTTTTTTTTTTTTTTGATTTTTGAGTCACTCTGTTGCCCAAGCTAGAGTACAGTGGCAAGATCATGGCTCACCGCAGTCTCCACCTCCTGGACTTAGGTGATCCTTCTGCCTGACAAGCTGAGGGCTGAAATTAAGGCAGATTTTTAATGTACTATCTTGGTTAATCTTCTGAACATTCCATCTTTTGCTTTAGATGTTTTACAAAAAAGGAAAGCTAGAGATATCAAATAACTTATGCCCAAGGTCACATAATATGAGATCTAAGGTGCCAATTCAGGTTATCATACTCCAAATTCAGTCCTTATTCTACTTTTTTTTAAAGTGAGACAGCTAGGAGATAGCTAGGAGCCCAGGGGTGAGAGCTGAAAACTCTGATGCCTACTAATGCCAGATAGGTACTGCGGTACAAGCCCATCTAATTCTAGCTCTAACTTATTGTACATGTATGGAAATGCAAGCACAGTATTTTTAGATTGTCCTATTTTATTTTATTTTATTTATTTATTTTTTGAGAGACAGAAATTCAAACCTGGCTTTTGGTATGATTTTTTTTTCTTTCTTTCTTTAGGGTAAGAGTCTCACTCTGTCACCCAGACTGAAATGCAGTGGCACACTCACAGTCACTGCAGACTTGACCTGCTGGGTTCAGGTGATCCTTCTGCCTCAGCCTTCCAAGTAGCTGGAAACACAAGTGTATGCCACCATTCCTGGCTAATTTTTTTGATTTATTGTCAAGACAAGGTCTCGCCAAGTTGCCCACACTGGTCTCGAATCCCTGGACTCAGGCAATTCTCTTGCCTTTGTCACCCAAAGTGCTGGGATTACAGGCGCGAGTCTCCACACCCAGCTAAAATCTTTCTGATTTTAAAACACTGTGGATCCACACTGAACATGTCTGCAGGAGGACATGTGGGTTGTGGGTACCAATTTGCAGCCCCCAGTCTAGATGAATGCAAGGTCAGCAGAGAAGATGTACTGTTGTCAGTACCCACCCATGCTTGTATCTTGCATGGAAACTATTTGGGTGAGGCCCTCATAAATAATCTTAGCAATAGTTATTCATCTTGAACTTTGATGAATCCATCAAACTGAGAAACTAAGATCAGTTAATCTATAACTGACTTTATAGTTTCAAGATCACTATCTTCTGTTAAAGCAAAGAAACAACACCTAGCAGGAGGATAAACATCTTCATTCCATGACCCCCAAGGAAGGTAATTGGCAAAGAACTTCAGTGGCCACCATTACAGCATGTGTAGATTATTGACTCTCCTTTCAAAGAAAATACAATCCAAAACTGATAAGGGCATTTGACTTAATTGAAACTCCCATTAGGCCATTGTAATCACTTTCAACCTGCCAGAGACCAGGGAAAAGTTCATCTTAATCTTTGGGTTCCTTTTCCTAGCATTTCTCTTTGAAAAAATAACAGGATGTCACAAACTACTCTTCCTAGAGAAAAGTGATGATAAAATGAATATCTACTTTTGAGTTTCAGTTCCTCGGACTCTGGAGGAGCCTGGCAATGTAGAAGAGCATCATACATTTTCTCAATGTGTCCTTCCTCACTGGAACCCCAACCAAATACAGGCATCAGAAATTGTTGGGGTCTTTATTCCCTGTGGTGCTTATTGACTCAGCTAAATCACTAGCAAGTTAGTGCCCTCATAAAAGTTTTTTTGTGGAGCACTTTCCTCACTTGAGGTCTTAGAATTTCTTTTATATTAATCTTTTATATTTAAAAGGCATCAGATGCCAATAGGAGAATTCAGCAACAGGTTGAGTGCAGTGGCTCATGCCTGTAATCCCAGTGCTCTGGAAGGCCAAGTCCAGAGGATCTCTTTAGCTCAAGAGTTCCAGGAGGTAATGAGCTGGGATTGTGCCACTGTACTCCAGCCTGGGTGACAGAGCAAGACTCTGTCTCTAAAATAAATAAACAAAAAACAAATAAGAATCCAGCAACAATCTTTCACCTATTCCTAGATCATGGAAAGAGGAATCATTTGATTGCTGTCCCAGATAGTATACTTATTACTCTATATTAGTGATGCTTCCCAGGTATTTGTATTAGTAAAGCTAGGGTAACTACTGGAACAAGTAGTCATGAATTTTTTATATATTAACAGAATAAAAATGTGTTTCTTGTTTCTATTGCAGTTCAATGCAGGTTGGTGGAATGGGAGGTTGGGAGCTCTCTGCCCCACATAGTCAATCAGGAACTCAGGATTCTTCCATTCTGTTGTTCCAACATCCTCTAAGTCCAGGGGTTGGCAAACTTTTTCTGTAAAGGGCCATAGAGTAAATATTTTAAACTTTGTGGGCCATATGGTCGCTGTCACAACTATTAACTCTGCATTGTAGCAGAAAAGCAGCCATAAACAACATGTAAATGAGTGGGTATGGTTCTGTTCCAATAAAACTTTGTTTACAAAAACAAGCAGCAGGTCTGACTTGGCTCATGGCCCATAGTTGCCAGCCCCTGCCCTTGAACCTTGTCCTTCTCTGCATTCAGCCAGTGGGAAGAGAAAGAGGGAGCACCATGGAAGATGCACATGTAGAATTAATGCCTATCCCCACAGAATCGTCATGAGGAATATATTAAACAATGTTTGTAAAGAGCCTCGTGCAAAGGTCAGGAGATAGGAGCTCTTCAATAAATGGCAACTGTCATCATTTAAAAATAATAAAGTACCTTTGATATTTACAGGAAGAAGTGGTCAAGTTTAATTGAGAGATATCAGGAAAGGTCACAGTTGATTCTCAAAGCTAGAAAAGGATTATAACAAACAGAAGTGAGCAGACACCATGAGCAAATGTGTGGCAGCAGGAAAGCATTGTCAGCGGAGTATGTGCATTAGTTCAGTATGGCCATAACACTGGGCTATGTGGAGGAATTGAGAGAGATAAGTCTGGAAGGGTAAAAATGTCTCAAATACCAGCTTTATTTTTTTTAATTTTTAATTTAATTTAATTTTTTATTTTTATTTTTATTTTTTTTTTTTGAGTTGGAGTCTCACTCTGTCGCCCAGACTAGAGTGCAGTGGCCACTCCCGGCCACCGCAGCCTCAACCTGCTGGGCTCCGGCGATCCTTCCGCCTCAGTCTGCCAAGTAGCTGAAACTACAGGTACGTGTTACCACGCTCGGCTAATTTTTTGATTTTATTGTAGAGATGAGGTCTCGCCAAGTTGCCCAGGCGGTCTCGAACCCTCAGGCTCAGGCAATCCACTCACCTCAGCCTCCCAAAGCGCGGAATTACAGGCTGAGCCACCGAACCCGGCTTAATTTTTAATTTTAAAGATGTGGGGTACAATTCAGGGTTAGGTATACAAATGTTCATTATGCAGATGCCCTTGTTGAGGAGGTGTGCCCCCTCCCCAGCAGATTCCCACTACTGCCAATCCTTTTTTTATAGTATTACAAGAATTGTTCAAGGTCCACTTATGAGTGAGAATATGTGATACTTAGTTCTTTGTGATAGATTCAGTATTATAGACTCTAAGTCCATCCAAGTTGCTGTGAATTTCCTGTGTTTGTCCTTCTTTATAATTTCTGTGTAATATTCCATCGTGTATATGTACCACATTTTTTTATGATGGGCAGCATGGTTGCGAATATACCCAGAGGAACTCAAATCGCTCTATGAAAAAGATACCTGTACATGTATGTTTATTGCAGCATTGTTCACAACAGCAAATACCAGCTTTAAAGTTCAGATGGGCTCGGCATGGTGGTTCACATCTGTAATCCCAGCACTTTGGGAGGCAGAGGCAAAAGGATTGCCTGAGTCCACAGATTCGAGACCAGCCTGGGCAACATGACAAGGCTTCGTCTCTGCAATAAATTAAAAAATTAGCTGGGCATGGTGATGCACACCTGTGTTCCAGCTACTTGGAAGGCTGAAGTAGAAGGATCACCTGAGCCCAGAAGGTCGAGGCTGCAGTAGCTGTAAGCATGCCACTGCACTCCAGCCTGGGCAACAGAGTGAGACTCCAACTAAAAATAAATAAATAAATTAATTAATTAATTAAATAAAGTTAAGATGATCAGTGGCAATGGGGAATCATTTAAGGTTGTCAAGAGGTATATACACAAGTCTTGCCTTCCAAAATCTGTTTATAAATTCGTTGTTTGAAATATAGACCATATTTTCTAACACAGTGGGAGTTAAACTCCCAGATTGGCCCACAGAAGTCTGCTTCCCAGATGATTATAACCTTTAAGTATCTACAAAGGATAATTTTTTTACTCAACCAACATCTCAATCAACATTCCCAGGAAATTATTCAGCTATAGAGCTTGTAAATGTTGCTCTGATTATCATTGTCTTAATCTAAAATGAGCTTTTATAGGAAATATTTCTGGGCTAACATGTACAGAAACATATAGCTAACTATCAAAATTCCTGGAAGGGTGTGCCATGGTAAAATGCAGACTCTATTTTTTGCCAACTCATTTGGATACTGAGAAATGATTTGCATAAGGTGGAATTGTAAAGTCAGAAGCATATTTAACTAGGCCTTCCTTTCTAGGTCTTTTAAAAAAGTACTATTTATCCCTAACTGATGCAAACCCATTGGGCTTATTTGTCAGAGCCCAACTGTGTTGAAAACTTGACTTTGGCTGCTTTTTGCACAGAAATCCCTACTTCCACGTGCTGTTGGAGAAATCTAATATTCAAGAGTGTTCTACCTATATTGCGTTTGTTTGGAAAGCCTCAGAATCATGGAATCCAAGACCAGTGCCTCATTCTCACATCTTATGTGTACAGTCATTTATCCATCCATTTATTCCACATTTATTTCTGAGCTCCTGCTGTGCCAGACTCTGTACTGTTGCCAGAGAGAGCAGAAGTAATCCATGAGAGTCAGACCTGAAACAAGTGTTCACATTATAATATTGCAATCTATTTTAGAGGTGTATGTTCAGATCAAAGTGGTACATAGAAAAAGAAGCACCTAAAACTGTCTATGGGATCAGAAAAAGCTTTTCCTAAAAAATAATTTCTGAGCTGAGACATTAAAAATAATAGAAGCAGGCCGGATGCAGTGGCTCACGCCTATAATTCCAGCACTTTGGGAGGTTGAAGTGAGCCCATGGGTTCAAGATCAGCCTGGGCAATTTGGTGAGACCTCACCTCTACAAAAAATTAAAAATTAGCCAGTCATTGTGTCGCATGCCTGTAATTCCAGCTACTTGAAAGGCTGATGTGGAAGGATCACCTGAGCCCAGTATATCAAGGTTGTGGTGGTCATGAGCGTGCCAATGCACTCCGACCTGGGTGACAGAGGGAGACCCCCAACTCAATAAATAAATAAATAATAGATACTGACCATTGCCTTACTAGATTCTGGTGTGGCCATGTACTCTTTGATCTATGGCTGTCGCTATGTTTCCTGGCTTTGGCCCCCTTCTTTACCTTGGGGAGGTGAATCTCCTCTCTCTCTCTCTCTCTCTCTCTCTCTCTCTCTCTCTCTCTGCTTTCTAAATAAACTATATTTTCTAATCTAAAAAAAAAAAATAGAAACTTTGGAATGAATAAGAGGACAGCATCTCAGGTTAAGAAACCAGCAAATATCAAAAGCATGAAATTATGAAGTGTTGTGTATATTCAATGAATGTTGCAGAGGGGATGGAGAGATAGGTGGATGGATGGAATGGATGGATAGATGAATGGATGGATAAACAGAAGTGAAGAAATCTTCTTTGGAGGTTGTGTATTGTCCAAGATTCCCTCCTACCCAAAACTAAGCCAACCCTCCTCCCTTTCAGATTTCCAGTGTAGCTTGAAGTTTGATTTCAACTTTATCTGCGGTTTCCTCAGAAAATATTTAGCTTTTCTCACTCCATTAAGTTAGAACTTAAAAATCCTAATATTGAGGGATTTTCATCTTAATGCTCACTTAAACCAAATGTTACCACAACATATGTGGGCCCGGTTTTGAGTTGGGTACTGGAGAGAAATTTCAATAAGATGTGATCTGGGCCACCGATAAATTATCATCTCACTGGAGAATCAAGAGTTATACTCAAGAAATAAATCAGGAGCTTTGGTACGAGAGGGATGGCGGCAGCTTCAGCAAGTCGAGGAGTCGTGGTGACCCTGGGCCTATGTGAGATTCACATTCATTTAAGCCAGTGCTCACCCACCAGCCAGGGCATCAGGGACTTCACTGAGAAACATTATGTGGAGTTGAAGAAGGTGAATCCCAATCCGCCCATCCTAATTCACGAATGCTGGGACGTGCAGCTCAAGCTCTGGTCCCACTACACATTTAGTCAAGAGAAGAACGTCTCTTTGAACAACTTCAATGCCGATCAGGTAACCAGAACCCTGGAAAATATTCTAGGTGGCAAAGCCTGAAGTGTTCACTGAGGGCCAGAGCAATAGCCTTAGCTGGACGCGGTGGCTCATGCCTGTAATCCCAACACTTTGGTAGGCAGAAGCAAGAGGATTACCTGAGCTCGGGGTCTAAGACCAGCTTGAGCAACTTGGAAAGACCTTATCTCTACAATAAATCAACAAATTAGCTGGGTGTGGTGGCACATGCCTGTTGTTCCAGCTACTTGGAAGGCTGAGGTAGAAAGATCACCTGAGTCTAGCAGGTCGAGGCTGCGGTGGCCGTGAGCACACCACTGCACTCTAGCCTGGGAGACAGAGTGAGACTCCGACTCAAAAAAAAAAAAAAAGCAACAGCCCTAGAACCTGGGCTCTGCTGGACTTAGTAGAATGTGGAAAAATATTTTTTCCCATTCCTGTGAAACTTCTGCTGTAAAATGGGAGGAAAAAAATCAGAACAAAGTCAGAAAGTACCAAATTGTACAATTTGGACTCAAAGTTGTACAAGAATTTGGGTTGTTCAGTCATTAATACAGACAGAAGTTCCAATGTTCTAGTCTCTCACAGACAATTCTCTAAAACACTTTGGGGAGATAGAATTTTTTGAGCTGACTGATAGAGTTTGAATGTGATCAACCTGGAGAATTCCAGTTTCCTCCTTTCTGTGACTGTATACTTGATCTGGCAGACTATTTGCTTTTTTCCTTTTTCTTTCTCCATCACCATCACTCTCTTCTCTCCCAATTGTTTGTTTCATACTAAGAATTACAATGAAAGTGTAAATTGAGTGAGATTTTGAAAGTCAGTCCCAAGAGACAGACATGGGAAGTCTAAGGATGACAAATCAAGAAGCAGGGTTTCCAGGAGCAAAGAGCCTCATTTCTTCACTTGAAGTTGGGACATAGTCCTCTGTCTGCCAGATTAGTGTTCCTTTACCTTCTCTGCATCTCCTGACTCTCTTTACAAGACCATCAAAAGGTATCCTCTCATAAAGGTCCTTTGATATTAATTTTGTGTAATCCTAGATCTGCCCAATGTTTAAAACAGATTTACCACTCCACTGAAGTATCTTATAGTTAAATCTCTGTAGAGAAAGCTGAGACAATAGCCAACAAAAATCTTGCCCCAAATTTCTATGGATTGTAAATATATTAAAGATATCAGGTGTAAATATAAATATGTGAAAAAAGCTTATTTGTGACTAACAGCACTGGTGCTGAAATACTGAAAACTCTAAATATTTGGTATATTCTTGAACTCGACAATGTCTTTTCTAAGAATTTAATTATGGACAAATATGAGCATTCTAAGGATGCTCATCAAAGTTTTGTCATAGTAATTTAAAAAATTGGAGGCCAGGCACGTAATTTCAGCACTTTGAGAGGCTGAGATGGGTGGATCACTTGAGTCCAAGAGTTCAAGACCAGCCTGGGCAACATAGCAAGATCCTGTCTTTACAAAATAAAAAATAAGAAAACTAACTGGGCATGGTCGTTCATGCCTATAATCCCAGGTCCTAGGGAGACAGAGACAGAAGGATCACCTGAGCCCAGGAGGTCATGGTAGAGGTGAGCCATTATTGTGCCACCACATTCCAGCCTGGGCAACAGAGTGAGACTCTGACTTTAAAAAAAAAAAAAGAAAGAAAAAAATCGGAGCCAAACATATATCCATGTTGTGGAATACTATGCAAAAAAAAAAATAGTGCTATAAAAAATATTACAGAGAAGGGAAATATTCATAATGTATTAAATTTAAAAGTTGGTTTTAAATTAATACAAGCAGTATGAACTTATGTTAATAAGAAATAATTATAACTTCATAATATTCACATTCTTCTTCTCTCTACCGGTGAAGCAAATTCAGTCTTAGTCTGCTCAGGTTCTTCATGTGACTGCCACCATGACCACCAAGCTACCATCACCATCTCCTTCAATGACATCTTGCCTTGAAAGAAGGCAAGAATGTTCCTGTTTTCTCAGATAAATTCTTTCAGTTTTGTGAGGTGTAATAGGAATAATGAAGAGAAAACTGGAGCTAAAGAGGGAGAAAAAGGAGGAGGACTTCTACCTAAAGGATGACTGCAATACTTACCTGGTAGAGGAGATACCATGATCACAAAGGTGGTTCTCCCAAAGCGAGGCTTATCCATTGCACTCCAGATGTGCTGACCCCTGCGATTTCCCCAAATGTGGGAAACTCGACTGTATAAGTTGTGGTAGTAGGGGACTGTGTTCTCGCTCTCCCCTGGTTTTCATTGTTTAAAGATTAGGCGGTGGGGCACAGTGGCTCATGCCTATAATCTCAGCACTTTGGGAGGCTGAGGTAAGAGGATTGCCTAAGCCCACAGGGTTTAAGAACAGCCTGGGAACTTGGTGAGACCTTGTCTCTACAATAGATCAAAAAATTACCTGGGCATGGTGGCACATGCTTGTAGTTCCAGCTACTTGGAAGGCTGAGACAGAAGGATCCCCTGAGCCCAGCAGGTCGAGGCTGCTGTGGCCGGGAACGTGCCACTGCCCTCCAGTCTGGGTGACAGAGTCAGACTCCAACTCAAAAAATAAATAAATAAATAAAGGATGGCTACATCTACATAATAAAGTGCCACAATATGAGTACAGAGAGAAAGTATCTTGAGCCAGAGAAGAGGAAGCGTTTTCTAGGGGATATGGAACAGCATCAGGTATGAGGAAATGGGATAAAAGAGGAAGAGAGTCAAGAAACCTTATTATGGAAATGTACGTAAATCCTTTCATAGTTTTGGAGATGTAGCAATAGTGAATTTGAGTTATCTAAAGATTAATTTTGATTACTGGACCCCAAACTGTTGAGGATCTTGGATTCATTAGGTTTATATTTACATACACAACCACAGGAAATAAAAGAAAGCAGGTTTATTCACCAACATATTGATGTGATTTGGATGAGATTGTTTTATTCTTTTTACCTATCTATATTTTTAAAATATGTGTCTTCATATGTATGCATATATATAATTTTTTTTCATTTCAGACTCATATACTTCCAAGAAGTAGGCACCATGATGACATCTATTTTACAGATGAAGAAACAGACATAGAGAGGTTTGGCAGCTTGTCCAAAGTCATAAAAGTAGTATGACTGATCCTTAACACAGGTTGGGTCCACTTATATGTGGATTTTTTTCAATAAAAGTTACGTGGAATGTGCCTGCTTCTGTTTCCTCCCCTTCTATCTTCTCTACATCTTCCACTTCTGCCACCCCTGAAACAGCAAGACCAACCCTTCCTTCCTAATCCTCCTCCTCAACATACTCACCATGAAATTGACCAAAAAGAAGACCTTTAACATAATTCACTTCCACTTAATGAACAATAAATAATTTTTTCTTCCTTACAATTTTCTGAATGACATTTTCTTTTCTCTAGCCTATTTTATTGTAATAATACAGTATATACTACATATAACATATAAAATATGTTAATTGACTGTTAATGTTTTCAGTAAGGTTGTAGAATATTAGTAGTTAAGTCTTGGGAGAAGTCAAAAGTTATACATGAATTTTCGGCTGCATAGGAAGTCAGCTCCCAGCCCCCACATTGTTCAAGAGTCAATTATAGTTGTAGAATTAGTAAATAACCCCCAAGCAATCTAACTCCAGAACCAGTGATCCAAACACGTATGCAAACTGCATGGCTTCTTGTTTTTATTTTATAAATTTATTTTCAAATGAAATATTTTCCATTCTACAAAGTATGATAATGAGACTAAAATGATGAATGTGCAAGTACTTGTTATGTACCCTAATAAATCTCAAAGTCTCACCATAGTTTCTTCAGATATATAATATTTAAAGAAAAAGTGCAGATGTAGCTAAAATGTTTTATAATGAAGATTAATTAGAAGCAATAAAAGGTAAAATAAATAGATACATTTGTTCATGTCCCAGTGAAGTCTCTCCACCCCATAATCACTTTCCTAAGGAGTGTGGAAATGAGTCAAAGGGATTATGAAGTAGGTGGCTGTGTGGTATTTTTGGACCCTGACCTTCGTCCTACATCAGAAGAAACAGATTATACTGAATTTGATGTTTTTCATTTCCTTATATAAGCCTACACTATATGTAGACTCTCTTTAAATATAGTATTGTCTGACCTAATTTTAAGAATTAGGCCGTGTGCAGTGGCTCATTCCTGTAATCCCAGCACTTTGGGAGGTGGAGGCAAGAGGATTGTTTGAGTTCAGGGTTCAAGGCCTGGGCAACTTGGTGAGACCTCGTCTCTACAATAAATCAAAAAAATTAGCCAAGCATGGTGGCACATGCTTGTGTTTCCAGCTACTTGGAAGGCTGAGATGGAAGGATCAGGTAGAGGCTGCAGTGGCTGTGAGCATGCTACTGCACTCCAGCCTGGGGACAGAGTGAGACTTCCACTCAAAAAAAAAGGAGAAGGAATCAGTTAGTCATGATGATTTACACCTGCAGTCCTAGGTCCTTGGGAGGTGGAGGTGGGAGGACTGCCTGAGACCAGGAGTTCAAGACCAGTCTGGGAAACTTGGCAAGACCTCATTGCTACAATGAATCAAAAAGTAGCTGGGCATGGTGGCATGCACCTGTAGTTCCATCTACTTGGAAGGCTGTGGCAGAAGGATCGCCGGAGCCCAGCAGGTCGAGGCTGCAGTGGCTATGAGTCTGCCACTGCACTCCACCTTTGTGTAATTACTATAGCTAGGACTTCCAGTACTATCTTGAATAAAAGTAGTTCCAGATATTAGAGTAAAGGATTTAAGCTTTTCCCCATTCAGTATGATTTAAGCTGTGGATTTGTCATGTATGGCCTTTATTGTGTTAATGGAACATTCCTTGTATACCTAATTTGCTGTTCGTTTTTATTGTAAAGTCATGCTGAATTTTGTCAAATTCTCTTTCTATATCTATTGAAATGATCATATGTACTTTCTTCTGTTAATGTGCTGTATCACATTTATTGATTTGCTTATATTGAACCATCCTTGCATCCCTGGGATGGATTTATCTTGTACCCACTTGATCATGGTAAACAATCTTTTTAATGTGTTGTTGAATTTGATTTGCTAGTACTTTGTGGAGAATTTTTGCATCTATGTTCATCAGAGATATTGGCCAGTACTTTTATTTTGTTTGTTGTCCTTGTTAGGTTTCGTATCAGGGTAACGTTGGTGTTGTAGAGTGAGTTTGAAAAAATGTCCTCTTCTTCAATTTTTTGGAATCGTTTAAGAAGAATTAGTGTTAGTTATTCTTTTTTTTCCCCTAGTCAATTAAAGGGAAACTTTATTGAGGTTCCAGGGCCATGGTCCTGGCCAAGAGGTGCCTTTGGGAGAAGAAGAGCTAGTGAAGGGTCTTATTTGAACTTCTTCTTGGGGTGCAGGTTGTTGGTGTGGCCACATTTCTTCTGTGGTAGTTGAAAGTACAGGGGTAAAGGCATGCTTAATACTTGTGGTCACAATTGTACTTCTGGGCAAGCTGGCAGAAGAAAGGTTCAATAATGTCACCTTGCAAGTGAAGCACCATGTGCAGGGTGGACTCTTTCTGGATGTTGTAGTTTGAGAGAGTATAGCCATTGTCCAGCTGTTTGCCTGCAAATATCAGATGCTGGTGGGGTGCCCTCCTAGTCTGAGATTTTGGCTTTTATTTTCTCAGTGGTATCACAAGGCTCAACCTCAAGGTTGATGGTCTTGCCTGTGAGGGTCTTCACAAAAACCTGCAACTCTACGTCTGCCACACAGCCACAGCTACTGACCAGCTAGGCCACCTCATTGAAGAGAAAAAGGATGTGAGTTCTCATTTAAATCTTTGTTAGAATTTAGTAGTGAAACTACCAAGTCCTGTGCTTTTCCTTGATGAGAGACTTTTATTCCTGATCCAATCTCTTCACTCATTATTGAGCTGTTCAGACTTTCTATTTCCTCATAATTCAGTCTTAGTAGGTTGTATGTGTCCAGAAATTTATGCATTTCTTAAAGATTCTCCAATTTGTTGGCATATAACTGTTCATAATAGTCCTTTATGATCCTTTGTGTTTCAGTTGCAATGTCTCCTTTTTCATCTCTAATTTTATTTATTTGAGTCTTCTCTCTCTCACTCTCTCTTTTTTTTTTTAGCCTAGCTGAAGGTTTATTGATTGGTTTCTCTTTCCAAATTGTCTGACTTCTTTCCCCATCCTCCCTCCCCCAACACACACAGAATTTCAACTGGCAACTATCCAGTGACAGTTTACCACCCAGAACTTGGGAGTGAAGTGATGACATCCTCTTAGACTTCAGAGCCAAGAAAAGTCACAGTCAGACAGTAAGAGAAACACAGTTCTATTTTCTAAGATTTCTGTTTTATTCCTTTTCATTCCAGATTTCATTTTTGTTACTTCTGTTTTATGAGTTCTTGTTTCTTATACATTTGTTTTTTAGTTGGAATCTCACTCTGTTGCCCAGGTTGGAGTGCAGTGGCATACTCACAACCACTGCAGCCTCGACCTGCTGGGCTTGGGTGATCCTTCCACCTCAGCCTTCCAAGTAGCTGGAACTACAGGTGAGTGCCACCATGCCTGGCTAATTTTTTTGATTTATTGTAGAGACGAGGTCTCTCCAAGTTGCCCATGTTGGTCTCGAACCCCTGGACTCCAGCAATTCTCTCGCCTCAGCCTCTCAAAGTGCTGGGATTACAGACTTGAGCCACCATGCTCGGTCTTCTTATAAATTTTATGCCTTCTTTTCTCCTTAAATGCCTTAAGCATATGTAGTTCAAATTCTTGCTTAGATTAAATTAATACAATTAAATTAATAAATTAAACAAGTCCCATCAGTCCATTTATTTTTTGCCATTAGATTCATGTAAATGTTTACAGTTATTAAAATGAAGGTTTATTTTAAATTGAATGGATTTTATGTTCATAGTCTTTCTCCCTCTTTGCTTCCTCTCACTACAGGAGTTTTGAAGATATCTCTGTTTGGTCTCCAAGACCCCAATTCAGGACACAGCCTTTTATATACAGTTTAGGGAGTCCCTAGGGTGATAATTGGGCTGTTGCAAATAAAGTCACTGAGTCAGCAGGCAGCTTGGTTCAGTTGCTAGTCAAAGTGTTGAGTCTGTGTCTTCCTACCTCCCCAGTCATGTATTTATCAGGATGTAAAGGCTCCAGGCATTGATTGGTAGCAGTTTCTCTGCCCACAATCTTCTTTTATAAGACATTGAGTCCCACTCCAGTATCTGACTTCAAGTAGCAAACCTGTGTCCAGTGCTCCAACTCTCATAGAACATTGCATATTTTTTTGCTTCTACTAACAAGCTATTTTCTGCTTCCAGACCCAGAGCCCAACAAACCTATAACTCCACCTCCACTCACCACTTACATTTTTTGTTCATTTCTGATAAACAAGAATATTTCTCTAAGTTTTTCAGTTCAGATACGCATTTTAGAGCAGAGAAAATGTGCCAAAATATGAACTTACTTTTCCAATGTGACCAGAAGTCTCTTCTCTCCCTTGAAAAAATTCTCATTTATGATGAGTTAGAAGTTGTCTAGCAGAAAAATAAACTATGATGATGCAGCGTTCTTAAGGTCAGAGAGATCGATCAGGGAAAAAGAGTGTTACCCAATTGAGGAGACTAAAATAAGAGGGAGCAATGATGGAGAAGAAAGTAACCAGAGTTGAAAAGGGAGGCAAAATAAGAGTAAAGGATACAAGAGCACACTGTTAGAAAAGTCACTTATGACTTTACAGAGGCCAGTTCAAAAAGTGGATGTAGGGGACGGGAAAAAGCATAGCAAGATGATATGTCAAGTGATCGCAAAGAAAGCAGCTTTGACCTAATTTCCAGATTGGCCCAGAAACTTGGAAAGGTCCTTGTTTTTCCCAAATGCAGGAGGAAATATCTTAGCTGGCCTCGGGTCAAAAAGGTTGACTCAGAGAAGTCAAAATCTTGTTAATATATCCCTGATTGACATTCTACAATTTTGCTATGTGTGTATCTGTTGTCCTCCTGTAGAGTGGTTATATCCCAAGCGTCTCTATATTAGAGTCAAGGAGTGTGTGATGTGTTGGTGATTTACCAGAGAAGAGGAGCCCTAGAAAGGACTAGGGGGAAGGACTGTGGTTGAAAGAAGAGTAATCTCTTGATCTGTAGGTTGATCATTGGCATGATGACCAAGAGAAAGTGATGGGAGCTGATTGTCTGAAACTTGAACCGATTTTAGTTCAATATGCCTATCTACAAATCAGCATGTCAGACATACAAAGTCTCTTCTGCAACACAATATACACCACTTATCTTAATTCATAAGAGCACCATAATAATTACTATGCTTCTCATAAACAATAATTAAGACACCTAAGCAAAGTCCTTCTATCCTCCCAATCAGAGGTGATGTGTAATCACATGATATGTTTTTTTTTTTCCCCTTTGCCTTCCTGTCTGGGCTATTTCGCATCATTGCCTTGATTATCTTTCAGTTCACACATTTTTACTGAACGAACAGAATAATGAGTTCTTGGCTCTGGTCTGTCTGTCATATGCAGATTTTAAAGCCAGACTCTTATAATTCCTTTGTCTATCAGGACCATCTTTCCAACAACTTCAAACTCACCTATATATGAAGCAAAACATCTGATTGCTAACATGACTTAACAGGTCTGGCATTCTGATTACTTTATTGGTTATCATGAAGAAAGCAAGCATTCCACCATTAGAAGTCTGGCTTCCTCTCCCTTCAGATGAATAGATAAGAAGAACCAAAGTCCTTGGGGTATATGAAACAGTGGCATTTGCATTCCTTACATACACATACTCTCTCTGCTTCAGGCTTTACTGCATCTGGAGATTGAAAATTTGTTTTCAGACTTGATTACAAAATTGTTTCAAAAATTTCATGCTAGGATAAATTGTCTGAAAATAGGTAAGTGAAAAACCTTCTTATGGGCTCAGTTTGACTCCTTCTCGTCCAGGAGGCCAAAACATCTCATAAGAAACATGAAAGTTAAAAAATGTACAAGATTATTTTATGTTTTTCACATGGAACCTTTTCCTGCTCCCTTGGAGTTGCATCTCATACATTTCATTTCATACATGCTAGTGGTTGCATTTCATTATTTTAATCATTATGTATCAACCCTGGGGAATATTAGAAAGTGGGAAATTCAAGCACAGCACAATGGTGTAGTGAGGTGTGGGAAAAAAGATTTCACATTTTTCACATCCGTTTAAGAATGATTTGGAAGATTGTTGTTTTTATTGTTTTTTGTTTGTTTGTTTGTTTTTGAGTTGGAGTCTCACTCTGTCACCCAGGCTGGAGGGCAGTGGCATGCTAATGGCCACTGAAGCCTTGACCTGTTAGGCTCAGGCGATCCTTCTGCCTCAGCCTTCTCAGTAGCTGAAACTATAGGCATGTTCCACCATGCCTGGCTAATTTTTCTGATTTATTGTAGAGATGAGGTCTTGCCAAGTTGCCCAGGCTGGTCTTGAGCCTGTGGGCTCAGGCAATCATTTCACCTCGGCCTCCCAATGTGCTGGGATCATAGGTATGAGCCACCACAACCGGCCTTTTATTGTATTTTTAAAATACCAAGTGTTTAGGTTTTTATTTTTGTTATGATACTTGTATTTTTATTTTATTTATTTCTACGCTTTCTTATTTTAGAGTTGTGGGATATATGTGAGGATATATTACATAAGTAAGTTGCATGCAGTTTAAGTTTGGGTTTCTAGCTGGCCTTCTCTTCCCCTGATAATGAACCTGGTACCCAGTGTGATGCCACATTTCCCCCCTCTCCTCCCTCCCTTCTCTAGCAGTGCTCAACATCTGCTGATCCCACTCTTGTGCTCTAGTGACCAGGGATCAGGGTTTGGGGTTCTGGGTGGATACAAATTCATATCAATAAAAATTAATGTGCCGGCCTCGGTGGCTCAGCCTGTAATCCCGCGCCTTTGGGAGGCTGAGGTGAGTGGATTGCCTGAGCCCACGGGTTCGAGACCCACCTGGGCAGTGAGACCTCATCTCTACAATAAATCAAAAAAGCAGCTGGGCGTGGTAGCGCATGCCTGTAATTCCGGCTACTCGGAAGGCTGAGGCGGAAGGATCGCCGGAGCCCAGCAGGTCGAGGCTGCGGTGGCCGGGAGTGGTGACAGAATGAGACTCCAACTCAAAAATAAATAAATAAATAAATAAAAACAAAAATGATATCGGCAACTGTCGCCACCCCCACCACCTTGAGAATCTCTGTTCTAAGGTGTGTCCTCAACACAGCCACTGTGTTACGTTACTATTGCTGCTGTAACAAATTATCACAAACTTGAGTAGCTTAAACGCCACAAACTTACTACCTTACAGCTCTGTAGGTCTGCAATTAACAAGCTTCACTGATGTTATTAGATTCCTGTGGCTGCTATAACAGTCCACCATAGATTTTGTGGCTTGAAACAATAGAAATTGGCCAGGTGTGGTGACTCGGTTCCTGTAATCCCCACACTTTGGGAAGCTGAGGTGGGAGGATTGCTTGAGCCCAGTTCAAGATCAGCCTCAGCAACATAGTGAGACCTCATCTCTGCAAAGACCTCATCTCTACAATAAATCAAAAAAATTAGCCGGGCATGGTAGCATGCGCCTGTAG
>NW_007042231.1:126137-161204 GCF_000164805.1 Carlito syrichta
GACCTCATTTATACAATAAATCAAAAAATCAGCTGGGCGTGGTAGCGCATGCCTGTAATTCCGGCTACTCGGAAGGCTGAGGCGGAAGGATCGCCGGAGCCCAGCAGGTCGAGGCTGCGGTGGCCGGGAGTGGTCACTGCACTCCAGTCTGGGTGACAGAGTGAGACTCCAACTCAAAAAAAACAAACAAACAAAATTAATGACTACCCTGAGCAGGGCAATGGAAGATCAAGAATGTCTGACAGACTAGAATTCCCAATTTAACTTCATTGAAACACTTGAGCCCTTAGCACAGACTGGAATCATCCTAGGATTCAAATTTTACCTCAGTGTTGGCACCCGAGCCTTTAACTTTAAGGGCAACTACTGCATCTATCAAGATAATCCATCTAAAGACTTTAAAAATTGTAGTTGATTGAAAGAGGACTTTTGAAGCCAGGCTCAGTGGCTCAGCCTGTAATCCCACGCCTTGGGAGGCTGAGGTGAGTGAATTGCCTGAACCCGCGGGTTTGAGACCCGCCTGGGCGACTTGGCGAGACCTCATCTCTACAACAAATCAAAAAATTAGCCGGGGTGGTAGCGCACACCTGTAGTTCTGGCTACTTGGAAGGCTGAGGTGGAAGGATCGCCAGAGCCCAGCAGGTCGAGGCTACGGTGGCCAGGAGTGACCACTGCACTCCAGTCTGGGCGACAGAGTAAGACTCCCATTCAAAAAAAAAAAAAGAAAGAAAGAGGATTTTTGAGAAAACATGTTGATTCAATGAATAACTAAAGAAGTTCAGAATTACTTAGTTTACTCTATTATTTTCCAGGTTAGTGGAAGGAAGTCAGGTAAGGTAAATGATTTAGGTCACTATTCAAGGTGTGCTTTGGCCAGATTTTGTTAATTTGAGGAATAAAAACCAAATTTATACTGGCTTAAGAAGAGTAGGGTAGACCGGGCACGGTGGCTCACACCTGTAATCCCAGCACTTTGGGAGGTGGAGCAAGAGGATTGCCTGAGCCCATGCGTTTGAGACAAGCCTGGGCAACAGACCCCATCTCTACAATAAATCAGAAAAATTAGCTGGGTATGTGGCACATGCCTGTAGTTCCAGCTACTTAGAAGGCTGAGGCAGAAGGATTGCCCAGGCTGGGTGACAGAGTGAGATTCCAACTTAAAAAAAAAAAAAAGAAGAAGAAGAAGAGTAGGAAAAAGAGTAGGAAGTGGACGAAAAGGAAAATATTTGTTATTTATTGGTTCATTAAACTGAAATATTCATGTATGGGTCATGGGTTTCAGGCCTAATTTCATCCAGATGTTCAAAGAATGATCGTGTATTTTTTAATTTCTCATATTTGATTTTTTTCCATGTTGTTTTCATTACCATGAGATTTATTCCCAAATAAGTCCAAGATAACATTCTACTAGTTTACCTGCGTTGATTGAAATAGAATTTTAAAAATAATTCCTATAAAGAAAATATGATAAACATACACCATGAATTGGTACATGTAGCCGTTTAAAAAGCAGAAAATCATGTCCTTTGCAACAACATGGATACTGTGGAGGTTATCATTCTAAGTGAATTAACACAGAAACAAAAAACTGAATATTACGGGTTCTGACTTATAAGTGGAAGCTAAACACTGCTTACACATGGGCAAAAGGATGGGAACAACAGACACAGACAATGGGGACTCCTAAAGGGGGAGAGAGAGAAGGGGGTAAGGTTTCAAAAGCCATCCATTGGGTACCATGCTCACCGACTGGATGACAGGCTCAATAGAAGCCCAAACCTCACCATGAAATATTATATCTATGTATCAAACTCACACATGTACTCCTTAAGCCTAAATTTTTTTTTTAAATATTGCTTAAATATGCTAACAACAACAACAAAAAATAATTCCAACTGAATCCCAGGGTTGACTCTCATTAGCTTCAGTCAATGTGGTTTGGAATTGTGTATAGAACTACAAACCCTCACTGCAACAATGAAGGACAAAGAAGTGGGGGAAGAGGTGAAGGGGAGATCAATTCTACCTGAATCACACAGACTGATGGGAGATGGCTGACCAAAGGAAAATTGTGATGCTGATAACTGAAGAAGAGTAAATGAGTTTCAGGTAGATAAAAGCACAAATGAGTATTGCACTACATCTCCTAGTTTCTGCACCAAGATTTCTTCTACAGCTCCCTGTGCACCCCAATGTGAGTGACTATTGAGTCCTTGCCTTCAGTCCTTGCTATTCAACCAAGATAAACTCTAAAGTATTTGAAGTACAGTTATCAAAATTTCATTGTAAATTGGCAGAACTGCGAACAGCACCCAAGTTTCCACAATATATTTTATTGTATTGTATTATAGAGATGTGGGGTATAAGTGAGGATTAACTACATAAGTAGGCCGCACTCAGATGAAGTTTGAGCTTCCAACTGGCCCTCACTCCCCCTGATAGTGGACCAGGTACACTTTGCATTGTTACATGTCTCCTACTGTCCTCTCCCTCTCCTTCCCCTAGCAGTGTCCAGCGACTTTCAATCCCTCCCTTGTGTTTATGTGTCTATTGCTCAGGACCCACTTATGAACGAAAACATGCAGTATTTAGTTCTTTGTTACTGTGATAGATTGCTTAGTATAATCGTCTCCAACTCCATCCAATTTTCTGCAAAGTCCATGATTTTGTTCTTCTTTATGGCTGTGTAATATTCTATAATGTATATATACCACATTTTCTTTGTCCAGTCTACTTTTGATGGGCAGTAGGGTTGGTTCCATGTTTTTGCTACTGAGCAACACTAAACATGTGTATGCAGGTATCTTTTTGACAGAATGATTTAGGTTCCTCTAGGCATATTCCCAGGAGATGGAATGTTGCAGCATATGGAAGGTCAAATTTTAGTTCTTTTAGGAACTGCCACACTACTTTTCACAGAGACTGAACTAGCTTGCACTCCTACCAACAGTGTAGAAGCATTTTCTTTTCTTTGCACCCGTGCCAACATCTGTTGGTTTTTTCACTTATTAATGACAGCCATCCTTATCAGAGTTAGGTGGTATCTTGTTGTAGTTTTAATTTGCATTTCTCTGATGATTAGTGAGGCTGAGTATTTTTTTCTGTGTGTGTTGGTTGCTTATATGTCTTCTTTTCAGAAGTGTCTGTTCATGTTTTCTGCCCACTTTTTAATGGGGTTGTTTTGTTTTGTTTTCCTCTTACTCCATTTGAGTTCCTTGTAGATTCCATGATAAAGTTTTATCATCAGAAGCAGGAAGAAATCTTTGCAATAATATGCTAAAGCCCTCTAATTTTACAGATAAGAAAAATAAAGCCCAAAAGGTCATATATGACCTGTCAAAGGTTATACAGAGCCACGGGTCAAATGCAAATACTTAAATTAAAGTCCAAGTCCCCTATCCCTATACCTTGCATTTTCCCAACACATTATGATAGTGTGGGATAGAAGACAAAAGGGCAAATCTAGAAGACAATAGTCGGCACTTGTTATTTCACCCTTTCCAGCATGCATGTCCTCTTATTTTATTAAAGGCATCTCCATTTCTGTTTCGAAGCGCTACCTCTCCGCTATTACAGGAACTATATCTTGTCCTACTCTGGTTGGTGGGTGTGATGTGTTCCAGGCTGGGTCAATTAGATTCTTTCACTTATGATTTCAAATAAGTGGAGTTATTCAAGAAAGAACATATAGTTGGAGATGATATATTCCTTGACTGGCACCCTGAAGCAATGGATCTCACAAACTAAGAAACTTTGATTTCATATAATCGGGAATTGTGCATGTACGCGCGCACGCGCGCGCGCGCACACACACACACACACACACAATGCCTTCAATTCCATATTTTTCTTTTTTTTTTTAGTGAGAGACTCATGGTCACTGCAGCCTCAACCTGCTAGGCTCAGGAGATCCTTTTGCCTCAGCCTTCCAAGTAGTTGGAACTACAGGCATGCGCCACCATGCCCTGCTAATTTTATGATTTATTGTAGAGATGAAGCCTTGCCATATTGCTCAGGATGGTCTCAAACCCCTGAGCTCAGGTAATCCTCTCACCTCTGCCTCTCAAAGTGCTGGAATTACAGGTGTGAGTCACTGCGCCAGGCTCATATTTTTCTTAATGTTTGTTGCTACTCTTCCTTATTCTTCTACCCATCTCCCCAAAACTGTAAAGCATTAAGAAGTGCTTGGTGTTTTTCCACTTCACTAGGTAATTTACACCTTTTTTTCAGAATCCTAGACAGACAGGACAAAGTAGAATTTAGCTCTAAGATAATAATCAATTTCTCATTTTAAAATAGAAATGTAAAAAAAGACTACTCATGATGAGCCTTAAACCAGCTTTTGTGGCATATTCTAAAGTTATTATTCTTTCACATGGATGAGCCTATAGATTGCTGAGTTTGGATTGATTTATATTTAATTCACAGCCAGTGTGAGATTGCCTTCCATCTTACAGTCTTCAGTTATTCTCAGTTCATTTGAAATGTGTCACCACACTCTTTGTAGACAAATAAATAGCATTATTCACAAGTTATGGATAGGGATATTATTAATACAGTTTATGTGGCTGCAACCTCGAAGGACAAGATGGAAATCAAGGGACAAAAAAGAAAAGAAAAACTAGTTATCATGTATAGTAAAAAGTGCCTGTATTGAAGGGCATACAAACTTGGTATTATAAAGTTCTAGTTTCAGAACAGTCACTAAACAAATCATCACAGGTGGGTCATATCTATTCTCTGGACGAATGAAGTTGTCTCTAATTTCTAAGCTGAACATTGTAGGATTTCTCCACCTAGTCACTTGTGTAATTAATTTTTTAAAAATACTCTATTCTTTTTTTTTTTTTACTTTTTTGATTATGTATTTAATTGAAAATGTCCTGAATACATTGGAGTCTATAAAATCTGTTATTGATGCTAATTTCCCATGTTTCTTTTTCCATTTTCAACAAGGCTATTAGAGATTTTAAAAATGCATTTGGGGTTTGGTTGAATTTCTGTTGGACACATACCTGCTGTGATGCCCTGCCCGCCCCCCCAGATGGCACCAACATAATCTAGTGCAGATCTTCCAGCTAAGGAAGAGACGGAATGAGAAGATTGGGAGCAGTCTGTGAGGCCTTTTGAGGAAGTAGAGTCTTGAGAGGGCATTGAGAAAGGCTGTTTGCAACAGGGGACTTCTATAAAGGGAAAAACTCCAGGTCTTGGTGAGCAAGAGAGAGGCAATGTGGCAGGCTGAATAATGACTTCCAAAGACATCCAAGTTGTAATCCAGGAGTCTGTGGATGTTCCCTTTCATGACAAAAGGGACTTTGCAGATGGGTCTTGAGATGAGGAGATTATTTTGGATTATCTGGGTGTTTTATAAGGCCCTAAGTGTTCTTTTTTCCCCCACAGGATGATTGACATTGTTTTTATTTTATTTTATTTATTTTTAATAAAAAATACTCTATTCTTAATATCTTCATAAGGTAATCAATAATGGAGCGCTCAAAGATAATGTGTTAGCTGTTCCTTTTCAGATCCTGAAAGGTATACCAGTGAGGTATTTTGGGTATGGTTCCGGATCACTACAATAAAGGAAATATTCTAATAAAGCAAGTCACACAATTTTCTCCCAGTACATATGAAAGGTATGTTTACCCTATGCTGGAGTCTATTTAGTGTGCAATACATTAAGTCTAAAAATACAATGTACATACCTAATTAAAAATACTTTATTGCCAAAAATTGCTAATGATTATTTGAGTCTTCAGAAAGTTGTAAACTTTTTGCTGGTGGAGGGTCTTGCATCAATGTGGGTGACTGCTGACTGATCAGGGTGGTAGTTGCGGGAGGCTATTTAAAAAAATAAGAAAACAATGAAGTTTGCTGTATTAATGTACTCCTCCTTTTACAAAGGATTGCTCTGTAGCATGAGATGCTGTTTGATAGCATTCTACCCACAGTAGATTTCTTTAAATTTGAATCAGCCCCCTCAAACCTTGCCCTGCTTTGTCAACTAAGTTTATATCATATCCTAAATCTCTTGTTGTCAATTAAAAAATGCACACATATCTTAACCAGGATTAGATTCTATCTCAAGAAACCACTTTCTTTGCTTATCCGTAAGAAACAATTCCTCATCTATGAAAGTTTTATCATGAGATCACAGTAATTCAGTCACATCTTCAGGCTCCACTTCTAACTCTAGTTCTCTTCCTATTTCCACTGCATCTGTAGTTCCTTCCTTCACTGAAATCTTGAACCCCTCAAGGTCGTTCATCAGAACTGGAATCAACTTCTTTCAAATTCCTGTTAATGTCGATATTTTAATCTCCTCCCATGAATTACAAATGTTCTTTGATGGCACTAAGAATGGTGAATCATTTCCAGAAGGTCTTCAATATACTTTGTCCAGATCCATCAGCACATTCACTAACTATGGCAACTATCGCCTTACAAAAGGTAGTTCTTAAATAATAAAACTTAAACGTCAAAATTACTCTTTCATTCATACACTGTAGAATGGATGTTGCATTGACAGTCATGAAAGCAACATTATTCTCCTTGTACCTCTCCATCAGAGCTCTTAAGTGAACAGGTGCATTGTCAATGAGTAGTCATATTTTGAAATGAATCTTAATTTTCTGAACAGTAGGGCTCAACATTGGGCTTAAAATACTCAGTAAACCATGCTGTAAAAAGATGTGCTATCATCCAGACTTTTCCATTTACACAGTATAGGCAGAGTAGATTTAGCATAATTCTTAGGAACCCTAAGGTTTTGGAATGATAAATGAGCATGGGCTTCAACTTAATGTCACCAGCTGCATTAGCCTTTAGCAAGAGAGTCAGCTTATCTTTTGAAGATTTGAAGCCATGCATTGACTTTTCCTCTCTAGTTATATGAAAGTCCTAGATAGCATCTTCTTCCAGCAGGAAGTTGTTTTGTCTACACTAAAAGTTTGTTGTTTAGTGTAGTCACCTTCACCAATGATCTCAGCTACATCTTCAGGATAACTTGCTGCAGTAAGCCCTTGCTGCTTCATTTTGCACTTTTGTGTTATGGATCTGGCTTCTTTTCTTAAACTTCATGAACCAAGCTCTGTGAGCATCAAACACATAACATTTATCAATTAAGTTTGTCACAGTGTGCTTTGTTGTGCCCCAAACCATTAGAATGATAAACATCAAAGATCACTAACCAATCACAGCTCACCATAACACATGTGATAATTAAAAAGTTTGAAAGATTGCAAAACCAAAATGTGACACAGAGACATGATGTAAGTATGTGCTGTTGGAAACATGGCACCAATAGGCTTGCTCTACTCAGGGTTCCACAAAACTTCAATTTGTAAAAAATGCAATACCTGTGAAGCACAATAATGCAAAGCACAATAAAGTGAGGTATACCTGCATTTATAAGAAAATTGATCGTACCCTCTGGAAAGGGGAAAGAAGATATTTAGCAAGCTCTAGCAGAACATTATTCACCCTTTATACCCTCTCTGACCTTGTTTCACATAGCTTTGGACTCATACACTTTTGGGCCCTGTAATCACATAAGGACTTTAAACTGCAGAAACTGCAGTATGGTGCAAGATTAAAAACCTAAGACCTGAGTTCTGACCCTTACTGTAGCTCCTTCTGTATAGATGATATTGGTATACTTGTTAGGGCCCTGATGATTTAGAAACCCCACTCAAGGCTACTTAAATACAAAGAACCATAAACTCCATGGAAGGATTGTACCATCAAGCTGCAGGAGTGCAGGTATGCACCTGACCAACAGGAACAGTTGGGAACTCAAACTCAGCCAAGATTCACTTTCCACCTGGTCTCTGCTCTTCCTGTCATGTCAGTTTTGTTCTTTCTTGTTGCAGACTGGTTTTCTCCACTGGGTAGGAAACATGGTCTCCCACAGCTCCAAAAGGTGACATTAATTTTTTTTTTAAGTCGGAGTCTCACTCTGTCACCCAGGCTGGAGTGCAGTGGCGCACTTATGGTCACCGCAGTCTTGACCTGCTGGGTTCAGGTGATCCTTTTGCTTCATCCTTCCAAGTAGCTGGAACTACAAGCTTGCACCACCCCACCTGGCTAATTTTTTTATTTATTGAAAAGACAAGGTCTCACCATGCTGGTCTCAAATCCATGGGCTCAGGCAATCCTCTCACCTCTGCCTCCCAAAGTGCTGGGATTACAGGTGTGAGCCACCATGTCCAGTGGGTGACATTAATTTATTCTTTCAATCAGCTGTTGAGCCCAACTGGATGACAGGCACTGTTCTAAGCACTAGGGACATAGTAGTGACAAGGAGAAAAAGCCTTCCTCAGGAAGCTCATATTCTAGTAGAATAGAGATAGCCACACAATAAACGAATGTACAAATGACAGGCCAAGTGGTGGTGACTGCAATGGAGAAAAATAACCAGCAGGTGTTAGGGAGTGCTGAGTGATGGTGGCAATAATGGTAGAGGTGATGTGTGTTATTTTATAAAAGGTGGTCAGGGAAAGACTTCTGATATTTGGTGATATCTGAACAAGTGACAAAGTTGGAAACAAAGCAACTTTATGGAACAGCAAATACAAAGAACCTAAAGTGAGAATGTACTTGACATGTTCAAGACAAGCAAGGGTACTGGTATGCTGGGGCAGAAGTAGGAGACAGAAAGAGTACTATAGAGCAAGATCAGAAAGACAGCAATGGCCAGACCACACAGATCCAAGATAATTATTAGGATGTGGGCTTTTATTCCTGGATGGCAAGTTAGTAACTGAGATGGCAAGTAGGAGCTGAAGAGTAACATGATTGATTTATGGTTTGGTAGAACCATTCAAGTTACTATGTGTAGGAGGTCAAGAGTGGAGGCAGGAAGACTATTTCAGAGGCTATTTAAGTCATCCTTGCAAGAGATGAGGAGGCTTCAACCAGGCAGTAAAGTTGGAGAGAAGTGATCATATACTTCAAACATAGACATATGTTTGAAAGTTGTTAGCATGATATGCTGAAGTATTGGGCATGGAGGAATAAGAGAAAGAGAGAACCAAAAGAGCCCCAGGTGGATAGAGGACACAAGAGCTGGAGCTCTCCAACCCAGATTGAGCATCTGGGAGCAAACCTGCAAAAGAGGCTAAGAAGGAATAACCAGCAAAGTAGGAGGGAAAAAAAAAGAGAGAGTGGTGTCCCAGAAGCCACCTGCAGAAAGGAGAGGAGGAGAAAGTAACCAACCATGCTAAATGCTGCTTGATGAAGGAGAAAAGTGAGACCTGAGAACTGACCACTAGTTATGACCATGGAGGAACCACAGATGACCTTTATAAGAGCCACTGCAGAGGAATGATAGAGATAAACATTCTAAAAGCTTGTGCCAGCAAAGGGGTGCTGAATTTCTCAGTCCTAATCCTGAAAATCCTAAAGACAGACCCTAAGTAACTTTATTCAGGCCAGGTACCCATCTGTAAACTAAGCAACTATGGCTATAGAAAGGGCAATTTGGTGGGTCAGGGTTGAATCAGTCAATGGTGGGGGAAATCTCAGGCTGCCATGTAGGATCATGGTCTTTCCTGAGATACACATGTGGATGGAGAAAGGAAGAAGTTCCTAGGAAAAAAAAAAAGATGAAGTCATTATGGATTTCCCTACACTGGGTTTATCACTTAAACTTTAATTCTAAAATGGGGCTGAAAGCCCCAGTTTCACAAAACTGGTCTCAAAATCAGAACAAATGAGAGAACATGGTAAATGAACTCCACAGACTATAAATTTCTATAAGCATAATGGGTTGCCATTATGTTGCCATAATAAAAGTTCCCATTCCATGACACTTCTTCAACCATGCTCTCTGGTTGCACTGTGCTCCCATGAAGAAGCTGCAGGTATATATGCTACAACAAGTGTAGCTGGATATTTTGGCAATTTCAGGAAAGACACGTTTTTTTTCCCCCTGAGTTTAAATGTTGGGAGCTCTTTGAAAAATGTATTGTTAACATCTCACAAAACAGAAAACAGTAGAAAAAGCCATCCCAAGAGAAGCTTTCAAAAAATGTAGCAGCTGGGCACGGTGGCTGAAGCCTGTAATCCCAGCACTTTGGGAAGCAGTGAAAAGAGGATTGCCCGAGTCCAGGGGTTTAAGACCAGCCTGGGCAACTTGGTGAAACCTCACCTCTAAGATAAATCAAACAAAATAGCCAGGCATAGTGGCTAGCTCCCATAGTTCCAGTTACTTGGAAGGCTGAGGCAACAGAGTGAGACTCCGAGTCAAAAAAAAAAAAAAAGAAGTAGCAATATAAGGCTCAAAAGAAAAATAAGAAATTATTGGCAAGGAGGGAAGGGAATAATAAAAATAAAGAAGTTTCTTTCCTTTTTTCCTGCTACGTGTCTGCATGAAGTAGGGATTTGTCCTTGTTCTTTCTTTCTAGTTCTGACAAAGCATTCCAAATCTGAAGTTTTTAAAATAAAAAGAAATCTTACAGAGATCTAACCCCAAATGAGCTCAATTACTTCTCAGCTGTATGTTAACTACTTAAGGAGGCTCATTAATTCTTTGATACCAAATTGAACCCTAGTTAAAGAAAGGTGTGAGAGAATTTTTCTCCCATCCACAGAGAATTAAGAATTTTTAAGGACTACACAAGACCAATCTGACTTCTTTGGGATTTGGAGATATCCTATCTTATTTTACCAAATGAGTTCTCTGACAAGTCTCAGAGCATGAATATGTTACTCTATTTCTGTGATACCCTCACTTCTAAATGAATCATTCAAATCAAGATAAAAGATGTTAAAGCTAACCTCAGGCACAAGTTGAGTTAGTAACATATTGGAGTTCATTTTTATTTGTGTTTACTTTATAATTATTCTTATTTGTGTGTCAGGCCTTATATACTCCAGAGAGATGGATAAATTCTTGTGATATTTTTTCTTTGTAATACAAGCCATTTATAATTCTTGCACAGTTAATACATTTTTTATTTATGACACTTAAAGAAACCAATTCATCTCACAGAGCCTTAAAATCCTAGCAAAATTTTCTCAAATTGATATCAAAATTACTAAAAGTAACTTTATCTTTCTTCATTATGGAACAAATTCCTCACATCTGGAAATGCCTCTCTACTCATTCCACAACCCTGACTTAAATTTTTAGGATGAGTAGGATAGGTATTATTAATGTTAAATTCTTTGCTGATCCTCTTTCTAAGATCTTCCCTTTAGGAGACTGTACTTCCCTGCCTCCTTGATGGCAGTCTTGGTCATGTGACTTGCTTTGGTCAATGATATAATAGAGAAAATAATGTGTACATTTCAGGGCAGAACCTTAAAAGCTGTCAGATGACTGCCATCTTCTCTTTTCCCACACCATAATACCAGCAGTTTCTCACCTAGGACTACTCCTTCAGTACGGGTCTTGAAATGAAGACAAAATGGAGCTGAGCTGAAACTGACCCTTGATGAATGCATGGCATGAACAAAATAGAAATGTTTGTTGTTGTAAGGCTCTGAGATTTCAGAGATAACTTATTACTGCAGTATAAATTAGTCTGTCAGTGAGAACGTGCTCTGTAATTGTTTTATATATTATGGTTATATAATATAAATATTATAATAATTCGTAAACACTATAAGAAAATCTCCAAATTTTCTAGGCTCCAAATTTTCTAGTGCAGTTCAAAAGAATTAGAATAGCAATGAGTTTGCCAAATGAGCTAGCAAATTTGTGTTATACACCAACATTATTATGTTTGTCCATAAACCACACCATTTAGACTATATTTATTCTAGGTCAATAAAAGGACTCCCCAGGGCTACAGGACTCTTGTCATTTTATAAGTGGAACTCTCAGAGTACACCTACTAGACCAATCTATTCAGAGTGTGATCTCCAAACTTATTTCATAGTCTGTAATAAGCCCGGAAATGACAAGTGTTTAGAATCTGGTAGCAACTTGACATTGCCAGAACATCCAAGCTCAAGATTGGTGAAACTGTCTTGTTGAATAAAGTTAAGAATGGGTGTTGTCAGACTTGTGTGCTGAGTCACATGTAGCACAAACTGCATCCTAGGATTCTATCACAGGTCAGTGCAAGGAGAAGATTATTTTAACTCAAATAAAACCTCAAATGGGAAGTTCAATGAAGTGAAATGAAAACATTGAGGGAAATAGATAAAAATATTCTAGATCAAGGATTCAGGATGCCTTTTTGTCTGAGTCACTTCCTACTTTTTGGTTTTCTCTTTTTCTATGTCTTACATAAAACTCCCAAGTTTTTTTCATAGTGACATTCTGCACTAAGAGTGGAGATGCTCAATGGTAGAAAGGAGTCTTTTGCACATGAGGTGTATGAGGTCAAGGACAGTTTGCATGAATGAGAACTGAGGGAGGAAATACAAAAATATTTGGAACACGTAGTTATTGTAAGTTGAAAGAGACCCTGAAGATGATCCAACCCAGTATATCCCAAAGTGTGGCACATGAGATGCCTTTAGGTGGTACGCTGACAAATCATTAGATAAAATGAAACCACTTAGTGAAGAAATCACTCCCTTTTCAATTCTCTTTCAGGAATTTTTATTATATCATAAATTTTAAAGCCGGGCTTGGTGGCTCAGGCTGTAATCCTGCAACTTTGGGAGGCTGAGGTGAGTGGATTGCCTGAGCCCGTGGGTTCGAGACCCGCCTGGGCGGTGAGACCTCATCTCTACAGTAAATCAAAAAATCAGCCGGGCGTGGTAGGGCATGCCTGTAACTCCGGCTACTTGGAAGGCTGAGGCGGAAGGATCGCCGGAGCCCAGCAGGTCGAGACTGCGGTGGCCGGGAGCGTGCCACTGCACTCCAGTCTGGGCGACAGAGTGAGACTCCAACTCAAAAAAATAAATAAATAAAATAAAAATAAAAATTTTAGCTCAGCTTAGATAGGCTTTAAAATCTCTCTAACTGTTGCTTATTTTAACAAGGAAAGCAGACTTGGAGCTCAGAGTCTTCAATAGGCAACGATCTCTTTGTAGCATTTAATTGTTTTATTTCACTCTTTTTATTTTTACCATGTTTTTGACAAGTGTACTGATTTTCAGTTTATAATAATGACATGAGGTTTCTTTAAAGTGAATTCATTAAGAAAAAGAAAATAAGCTGGGCGTGGTGGCTCACGCCTATAACCCCAGCACTTTGGGAGGCCGAGGTTAGAGGATTGCCTGAGCCTACTGGTTCGAGACCATCCTGGGCAACTTGGCAAGACCTCATCTCTACAATAAATCAAAAAATTAGCCGGGCATGGTGGCGCGTGCCTGTAGTTCCAGCTACTTGGAAGGCTGAGGCGAAAGGATCGGTGGAGCCCAGCAGGTCGAGGCTGCGGTGGCAGGGAATGTGCCACTGCCCTCCAGCCTGGGTGACAGAGTGAGACTCCAACTCAAAAAAAAAAAAAAAAAGAAAGAAAAAGAAAATGAGTTCAAAGAAAATCTTAGGTAAATGATGTAGGTGATTCATAGATGTGAAAAAGAATTATGAAGGTTACATGCAGAATTTTTTTTTTTTTTTGGAGTTGGAGTCTCACTCTGTCGCCCAGGCTGGAGTGCAGTAGCACACTCCCGGTCACCGTGGCCTCTACCTGCTGGGCTCAGGCGATCCTTCCACCTCAGTCTTCCAAGCAACTGAAATCACAGGCACACGCCACCATGCCTGGCTAGTTTTTTTGATATTTAGTGTAGAGATGAGGTCTCGTCAAGTTGCCCAGGCTGGTCTCGAATCCCTGAGCTAGGGCAATCCTCTCGCTGCCGCCTCTCAAAGCACTGGGATTGCAGATGTGAGCCACCACGCGGGGAAACATGCAGAATATTGAAGCCCTGAAACGCTGATCTAATCTGAATGAACTTCACACTTGAGTTTAACCTGATGTAAAAGATATGTATGAATGTGGAAAGAAAACCCCCAAACTGGTGTTAAGCTAAAATACAAACCTGTCACTGGCAACTACTGTAGTTAATTCCTCTGAATATATATAATTGCATAAAGTACGAATGGATGTGTCTACTAGGTTGGAGATGACAAACTTCAGTGACACATCTCTTAAAAACTTGCCTGGGCCAGGCTCAGTGGATCAGTCTGTAATCCCAGCACTTTGGGAAGCTGAGGCGAGTGGATTGCCTGAGCCCAGGGGTTTGAGACCAGTCCAGGCATCTTGGCGAGACCTCATCTTTACAATAAATCAAAAATTAGTCAGGCGTGGTAGCGTGTACCTGTAGTTCCGACTACTTGGAAGACTGAGGTGGAAGGATTGCCAGAGCCCAACAGGTTGACACTGGGGTGGCCATGAGTGTGCCACTACACTCCAACCTGGTCAACATAGTGAGATCCCAACTAAAAAAAAAAAAAACACACACAAAAACCTTGCCTGTATTTGCTCACTCAACCTAAAACATTACTAGAGTCAGGACATATTCTCCTCTCTTCTTTCTATGAGATAACCCTTGGGAATTGCCCATTATTACAGATGTTTTCGCACCCTTTTCTGTTCAGGACCAGAAAAAGGATAATCCTATAAGAAAGCAGAAGATTTACATATACTATCGCACACAGTTTTGGTCTAAATAATGATAATAAATAATAATTCAGCATGATCCCAATTAATTCAGATGCTATAAATAACTTAGGCATACAATATACATTTACTCTGAAATCAGTAGGTGAGAATTAGAACCATTAATGTATAATAGCTTTGGTTGAGCCCAACAAACATTTATTAAACACCAAAATATGTTTACAGAACTGTGCTGGGTATTGTGGAATCAAAGATCAAAAGACACAGTCTCTGCCTTCAGGGCATTAACAACTGTAGAAATTAAAAATGAGCCACTCTATATTTATAAAATTTGTCGTAGTTCATAAAAGAGTTTCACTTTGAATTACTTAATTCTTACAAAAACATTGTGATGTAAGATATTATTATCCTCATTTTGCAAAAAAGAAAATTAGGAAAGTTGTATGACTTGCCCAAGGTTATTAATAGCAATGTTAGTAAGCAACAGAGAAAAACCTTAAACCCAGGAATCCTGCACCCAGGAATCCTGCAATACCAGGCACCTAAAATTATACCTCCCAGATTTCTGCCTCTGACTCTAATAATGCAACATGTGGCAGATTGGTGCTCCTGCTGAAAACAACTTGAAAAGCCAGGGGGAAAAAAAATTACAAGCTTTTCTATTTGAAAGCCAGTAAAATCTACTTGAAAGCATTAAGTTCTATTTGAAGTTGATAGAAAATTGCCAGGATTTAAGAGTTTAAGATCACAGAGATGAGGGAACTTTTAAAAATGGGACTCACCAAAGAGAAAAACAATACAGAAAAATTAAGATTCTAAAAGCTGGTTCTTTGGGAGGAAAATGATAAAATCCACAAACTTACCAAACTGGCCAAGAGAAAAATGGAAACACAAATTATCAATATCATAAGAGAAAGAGAAGGTATTGCTGCAGGGCAACCCCTTCCGGTACCCTCCCACTGTAGGAGCTTTTCTGTCCTCTCAATAAATCCTGCTTTCAAAAAAAAAGAAAGATATTACTGCAAACCTAAAACACAGTAAGGGGATATAAGGGTATGTTATGAACAACTTTATGCCAATAAATTTGACAACTTAGATGAAATGGACAAATTCACTGAAAATATGAACATTACCAAAATTGAGCTGAGAAGAAATAGAAAACTTGAGCAGCCCAATAACAATAAAATAAATTTAATTCATAGTTAACAACTTCCCACAAAGAAACTCCAAGACCAGATGGCTTCACTGGTGAATTCCACCCAACATTCTAGAAAATAATACCAATCCTACACACACGTCTTCAGAAAACAGAGAAGGAGAAAACATCAAATCATTTTATGAGGCCAGAATTGCCCTTATTCCAAAACCAGATGAAGACATCACAAGAAAATAGAATTACAAAACATTATCCTTCATGACAGACATTAAAAAAATTTTTTTAATGTTAGCAAATTTAATCTAACAATATATATAAGGGACAAGGTATTATGACTAATGGTGGGAATTTATCCTGGGAGTACAGGTTGGTGCAACTTGTCAGAACCCAATCAACAGAGAGAACTAAAATTGTCATTATTTACAGATACCATGTTGTATATATAGAAAATCAGAGGCCGCGTGCGGTGGCCCACACCTGTATTCACAGCACTTTGGGAAGTGGAAGCAAGAGGATTGCTTGAACCCAGGGGTTCAAGACCAGCTTGGACAACTTAGCAAGTCCTCATCTCTGCAATAAATTAAAAAATTAGTTGGGCATGGCGGTACATGCCTGTGGTTTCAGCTACTTGGAAGGCGGAGGTGGAAGGATCGCCTGAGTCCAGCAGGTCAAGTCTGTGGTGGCTGTGAGCATGCCACTGTACTCCAGCCTGGGTGACAGAGTGAGATTGCCACTAAAAAAAAAAAAAATCAGAAATGACAATTACTGGAATTAGTAAGTGAATTTAGCACGATTGTTGATATGAAAATAAATATTTTAAAAATCAATTTTATATCTAGAAATAATTAATAGACAATTGAAAAATAAAGCCTTTCTCACTAATCATCAGAGAAATGCAAATCAAAACCACATTGAGATACCACCTGTAAGAATGGCCATCATTAATAAAAAAAACAACAACAACAGAGGCTGGTGAGGATGCGGAGAAAAAGAAATGTTTCTACACTGCTGGTGGGAATGCAAACTAGTGCAACCTCTATGGAAGACAGTGTGGTGATTTCTGAAAGAACTAGAAATTGACCTTCCATACACCCAGCAATTCCCCTATAGGGTATATACCCAGAGGAACTCAAATCATTCTACACACATATGTTTGTTGCACATATATTGTCTATTCACAATAGCAAAAATATGGAACCAATCATCCTGCCCATTGAAGCTGGACTGGATTTTAAAAATGTGGCACATATACACAATGGAATATTATGCAGCCATAAAGAAGGACAAAAATATGAACTTCGCAGCAACTTGGATGGATTTAGAGTCACTCATACTCAGTGACCTATCACAGAAACAAAGAACAGAATACCACATGTTCTCACTCATAAGTGGACTTTGAACAATTATAATACTAGAAGAAAGCGATTAGCAGTAGTGGGAAACTGTCAGGGGAGGGGGTGGGATTGGCAGTTGAGGGAAACTGCTAGGGAAGGGAGGGGCACACCTCATCAACAAGGGTACCTGCAAAAGCAATGATTGTATACTTAACCCTGAGTTGTACCCCACATCTTTATAATAAAAAAAGAAAAAGAAAACTTTTAAAAGATACTATTTATAATAATATGAAAACATCAAATACTGAGGGGAAACCCTAATGAAAGATGCACAAAGCCTCTATGTAAAACTGCAAAATGTTATTTAGGAAATCTAAGAAAGACATAAGCAAATGAAGGAATATAAGGAGAACTCCCCCAAAAAACTATCCTTTTTTTTTTTTTTTTTTTTTTTTTTTTGAGGACAGGTCCCTTGTAGTACAGGCTTTTCCCCACAAAGTAACTGTTCTAGAAACCCATCGACATCAATGTACAAGCTAGTATTGTTGTGAGAGGCCGCATTTGGTGTCAGTGAAATTTTTTTAGAGACTGTTTCAAGCATTTGCCCATTTCATGATGGGTGACTTACAAGCACACCTGCCCATACCACGCTGAATGTCAGGTAGTTTTTGACCAAAAACGACTTGACCCCAGTGTCCCACCCGCCCTATTCACCCAATCTCACCAGAGCAACTTTTTTTGTTTATTTGTTTCCTTGAATGAAAAAACTCCTCAAGGGAAACATTTTACCAATATGGAAGAGATAAAACAAAAAAATGACAGAGGCATCAAAATTGACAAGTTCAGCTGGGCGCAGTGGCTCATGCTTGTAATGCTAGCACTTTGGGAGGTAGAGGCAAGAGGGTTGCCTGAGTCAGGGGTTCAAAACCAGCCTGGGCAACGAGGCTGTAGTGGCTGTGAGCATGCCACTGCCCTCCAGCCTGGGCGACAGAGTGGGACTCCAACTCAAAAAAAAAAAAAAAAATTGACAAGTTCAAAACTGTTTCGAGCAGTAGAAAAAGTATCTCACTAGGTATATTGCATCAAACGGAAAGTACTTTGAAGGTACTGAAGTTTAAAAATATAGGAATAAATACATAATTTTTAAATTAATAAATACTGGGGTTTATGTTATCCCTCTTATAAACCAAAGTTTATAAGAGGCTCACAATCCATGAACCTGGCATATTGTAAAGATGCCAATTCTCCCAAATTGATCTATAGATTCAAATCACTCCCCTAAAAAATTCCAGAAAGTTTTTCTGTGTACATTCACAAACTGTTTAAATTTTATATGGAAGTTTAAGGGATCGTTAATAAGCAAGACAATCTTAAGGAAGAAAATATTAGAGGATTTACAGTATCAAATACTAAAGCTACTTTTTTTTTTTTGAGTTGGAGTCTCACTCTGTCGCCCAGACTGGAGTGCAGCGGCCACTCCCGGCCTCGCAGCCTTGCCTGCTGGGCTCCGGCGATCCTTCCGCCTCAGCCTTCCGAGTAGCCGGAATTACAGGCATGCGCTACCAAGCCCGGCTGATTTTTTGATTGATTGTAGAGATGAGGTCTCGCTGCCCAGGCAGGTCTTGAACCCGCGGGCTCGGGCAATCCACTCACCTCAGCCTCCCAAAGGTGCGGGATTATAGGCTGAGCCACCGAGCCCGGCTAAAGCTACTTATAATATTAGAATAATTAAGAGGGAATTGGTAGAAAGATAGACAAATAAATCAATTAAAAAAATAAAAAGTCTAGAAACCTATCCACACATATACACACACAAAAATGACATCGCAGTGCAGTAGAGAACTGATGACTTTTTTCAATAAATGCTCCTGGATTAATTGGATATACATTTGAAGAAAAATGATTCTTGACCCCTAACCCATATCATACAAAGTAATGAATTCCAGATGATTGAGGATCAAAATGAGAGAAGTAAAATAATAAAACTTCTAGAATAAAACATATATTTTCATGCCTTTGGAATAGGCAAATATATACATATATATTTATTTTATTTTATTTTATTTTTTTGAGTTGGAGTCTCACTCTGTCAGCCAGGCTGAGGGCAGTAACACACTCCCAGCCATCGCAGCCTCAACCTACTGGGCTCAGGCGATCCTTCTGCCTCAACCTTCTAAGTAGCTGGAACTACAGACACATGCCAGGCTAATGTTTTGACTTATTGGAGAGATGAGGTCTTGTCAAGTTGCCCAGGCTTGTCTCAAACCCGTAGACTCCGGCAATCCACTCGTCTTGCCTCCCAAAGTGCTGGGATTACAGGCATGAGCCACCACGCCTGGTCTTTTTTTTTTTTTTTTCCTTTTGAGTTAGAGTTTCACTCTGTTGCCCAGGCTAGAGTGCAGTGGCACACTCACAGCTACCACAGCCTTGACCTGCTAGGTTCAGGCAATCCTTCCGCTTCAGTCTTCCAAGTAGCTGAAACTACAGGCACACACCACCATGCCCGACTAATTTTTTGATTTATTGTAGAGATGAGGTCTTGCCAAGTTCCCCAGGTTGGTCTTGAACCTGTGGGCTCAGGCAATCCTCTCACTTCGGCCTTCCAAAGTGCTGGGATTATAGGTGTGACCCATCACGCCTGGCCTAGGCAAATATTTCTTAAGTAGAGTCCTAAGAGCTCCAAACTTAAAGGAAAATCGTACTAAATTGGACTATGTTAAAATTTTTTAATTCAGGAATTTAGAAGAAATCATTAAGAGAGTAAAAATCAATCCATACTGAGAAAAAGTGTTTGAAATACTTATATCCAGCAAAGCACTCATACAAAGAATAAGACAACCTAATAGAAACATGAGAGGAAACTTGAACAGACACTTCACAAAAGAGGAGATATACAAATGCCTACTAAAGATTATGAAAAGATACTCAATAAGGTTGTTTTTTAATTTTGTTTTCCAGAGAATTTGTGGGTGAACATTTAACAGAGCACTGTTGAGTGAGGTCAATGTTATTTCTTGTGGTATTATTTGTAATAGCAAAACACTGGAAACAAAACAGACACCCATCACTAGTGAACTTGTTAAATAAATTGTGGGTATATCTACACGGTGTAGTATTTTGCAGCAGTGCCAAGGAATGAGGAGGATTTCTTCATAATATTATCTACACAGAGGGGTATTAAGTAGAAAGGGAATGAGGAAGATTTCTGTATTGTGATACTAAGTAAGCAGGATGTAATATTCAGTGAATAAAGCATTGGACAGGCTGGACATGGTGGCTCATGCTTGTAATCCCAGCACTTTGGGAGGCCAAGGAAAGAGGACTGCCTGAGCTCACGGGTTCGAGGCCAGGCTGGACAACTTGGCAAGACCTCGTCTCTACCACACATCAAAAAATTAGCCGGGTGTGGTGATGTGCGCCTGTAGTTCCAGTTACTTGGAAGGCTGAGGCAGAAGGATCACCTGAGTCCAGCAGGTTGAGACTGCAGTGGCCATGAGACTCCAACTCAACCAAAAAAAAAAAAAGAAAGAAAAAGAAAAAGAAAAAGAAAAAAACACAGGACAAGGCTTATAAACTGCCACTTTGTGTACAATGGACAGGAATATGAATATAAATATTTGTCTATATTTTCTAAAAAGAAGCAACAAAAGGATAAACTAAACACTAATAGATACTTAACTAATTGTGAGCTACAATGGGAGGGAGGGTAGTAAAAGAAGAGAGAGTAAGAATTCTCTGATTGTGTTGTTTTTTAGTTCTGGCTGAACTACATAGACGTCTTGCATAACTTAAAAATCATTAAATTTTTAATAAATCTAATTTCTCAAATTTTAAAACAAATGAATGAATGTGTTCCTAACTATACACCAGATGAATGGAATAACCACACATGAAAAAGAATTAGTTAGGCCAGGTACAGTGGCTCACACCTGTAATCCCAGCACTTCCGGAGGCCGAGAAAGGAGGAATGCTTGAGCCGAGGAGTTTGACATCAACCTAAGCAACATAGAAAGATCTTGTCTCTACAAAAAATAAACAAAATAAAATTAGCTAGGCTGGTGGCACACACCTGTAGTCCCAGTTACTTGGGAGGCTGAGGCAGAAGATCACCTGTGCCTAGGAGAGTAGTCGGGATCGTGCCACTGCACTCCAGCCTGGATTATACAGTGAAATCCCGACTCAAAAAAAAAAAATTGTTTCCAATGACTTTTAAATTTGATTATATATCTCTGGTTGTGTGTATCTTGGGGCCACGTGAATGGCAAAGAAATCTTAAACTAGGCCAGGTGCAGTGACTCACGCCTATAATCCCAGCACTTTGGGAGGCTGAGGTGAGAGGATTGCCTGAGCCCACGGGTTCGAGACCAACCCAGACAACTTGGTGAGACCTCATCTCTACAATAAATCAAAAAGTTAGCCAGGCATGATGGCGTGTGCCTGCAGTTCCAGCTACATGGACGGCTGAGGCGGAAGGATCAACTGAACCTAGCAGGTCGAGGCTGCGGCGGCTGTTAGCGTGCCACTGCATTCCAGCTTGGGTGACAGAGTGAGACTCCAACTCAAAAAAAAAAAAAGAAAGAAAGAAAGAAAAAGAAAAAAAAAAAGAAATCTTAAGCTATATTCAGCAGTTTTATTATTAGAAGTAATATTGGTCTTTTTTTTCTTAAAAAAAAATCATGCGTATTTTATAAGATTGCTGCCAATGGCAAGTTCTTTGCATTGCATGCAGGCTGAAATAAACAAGCACTAGATGTAGTAGAAAGAATGTGATTTTATTCCAAAAGCTGGCATATATGGAAATGGCCAGGTTCATGCCTCAAAGAAACCATTTCCAAATCTTTTTTTTAGGCTGAGGATAGGGCATTATATTTTATTTTATTTTTTATTTTTATTTTTATTTTATTTTTTAGTTGGAGTCTCCCTCTTGTCACCCAGGCTGGAGTGCATCAGCACGCTCACAGCCACCACAGCCTCGACCTGCTGGGCTTAGGCAGTCCTTCCACCTCAAACTTCCAAGTAGCTGGAACTACAGATGCATACCACCATGCCCGGCTAGTTTTGGGGATTTATTGTAGAGACGAGTTCTCACCAAGTTGCCCAGGCTGGTCTTGAACCCTTGGTCTCAGGCAATCCTCTCGCCTCAGCCTCCCAAAGTGCTGGAATTACAGGTTGAGCCACTGCACCCAGCCAGTTTAGGTCATTTTCAAGGAAAGAAGGGATGAGAATTAGCTGGGAGTGGCACAGGGAGCAGATCTTGCTTCAGTTGTTATCTTGAATTATTGTCCACCTGGAGATCTAGCTGATGCCTTTCTGATTGCTGCCAGATTGTAGATGAATAACCTTTAGGTGAACTCTAAACAATAGAGAATTCTGCCATGAAGGTCCATACTCTGTTATTCCAAAATCAGCCTCTGGAATAGCTTCTGGAATTTCTCAAGCAAGTATACAATCAGATTAGAAAAAAAAAATCTTTAAAGTAGGTAAGAGAGAAAAAGGTTTAAAACTGTTTCACAAAAGTAGAAATGGAAATTATTGGTAACAGGACTAGGAAATACTTAATGTCTTCAAGAATCAAGATTTTCAGCCAGGTACATTGGCTCGTGCCTATAATCCCAGTGCTTTGGGAGGTGGAGGCAAGAGGATTGCCTGAGCCCAGGTGTTCGAGACCAGCCTGAGCAATATGGTGAGACCTCATCTCTACAATAAAAAAAATTACCTGAGTATGGTGGCACACACCTATAATTCCAGCTACTTGGGAGGTTGAGGTGGAAGAATCACCTGAGCTCAGCAGGTCTAGGCTGCGGTGGCTGTGAGTGTGACACTGCACTTCAGCCTGGGCAACAAAGTGAGACTCCAACTCAAAAAAGAAAAAAAAAGCATCAAGATTTTCAAAGTAGCTGGGCGCCTATATTCACAGCACTTTGGGGAGGCCAAGTTTACAGGATCACCTGAGTCCACGGGTTCGAGACCAGCCTGGGCAACGTGGCGAGACCTCATCTCTACAATAAATAAATAAATAAATAAAATAAGTTGGGTGTGGTAGTGCACGCCTGTAGTTTCAGCTACTTGGAAGGCTAAGGTGAAAGAATCACCTGAGCCCAGCAGGTCTAGGCTGTGGTGGCTGTGAGCGTGCCACTGCACTCCAGCCTGGGTGACAGAGTGAAACTCCGACTCAATTAAAAAAAAAAATCAAACTAAAGACAAAAGAAATACAAGAATAAAACGTTATCAAAATCCTGTGATTATAAATTTGAATTGGTTCATTCTCGGCAGAATGAATGTTATTTTTTAAAAAACAGAATCCAGGGCACCCTCTTCGGGTCCCCTCCCACTGTGAGAGGTTTTCTGTCCACTCAATAAATCCTGCTTTCTCACTTGCAAAAAAAAAAACAACAACAACAACAGAATCTTAAAAACCAGAAAATAACAAATATTAGTGAAGATATGGAGAAATTGGAACTCCTGTGCATTTCTGGTAGGAATATAAAATGGTATTTCTGCTGTGGAAAACAGTATGGAGGTTCCTCAAAAAATTAATTATGGAATTACCATATGCTCCAGTAATTATGTTTCTGGATATATATCCAGAGAATTTAAAGCAGGGACGCAAACAACTGTTCATACACCCATATTCGCAGCATCATTATTCACAATAGCCAAAAAGTGGAACCTAAGTGAAAGGAGGGAACCTCAGAAATATAATGTAGCCATTTTGAATCAGCACAGTCATTTTGCTTAGGCCTCACCCCTTGACTTTCCCTCACTGCACAGTTTGCATGGCCTACGCGTCCTTTTACCCTATAATAATTAACAAGAAAAATAGTTTAGTTTTAGAAACTGTTGATTACACAGACCTCCTTAAGCATGTTCAGTCTTCCTAACAATTTATCTTTTAGGCATTCGTATTGATACATTATTATTGGCCGCCTGTGACTGACATCCAGCACACCACTGGAAGGCATGTTTATTGGTATATTGTTATCATACGACCATGACAACCTCCAGCCCACCATCTGAAGTCGTGAGATGTTGATGCTTGGTGATGTCAAGGCACTAGATTCATGTGACTACTATGGAAACAAAAGAATACAACTCTGGACATTCCTTTTGGCCCAGACCTCCTCCAAGTCTAAGTTCCCCTTGTTTTAAAGGTCCTTATATATGCCTAGCTTCCAACCTTCCATGCCTCATATGCCTGAGTGCTGGCCTCCTTTCCATCTGTGAAAGGTAATAATAAATTTTGCTTCTTTCTACTTTCCTCTCTGTTGCAATATTGCATTATTCCTGTGGCACTGGCCCACCTGGTCTCAGTTTACCCTTTCACTAAGTGTCCATCAACCAATGAATGAATAAACAAAATGTGATAAATCCATATAATGAATTTTTTTTTTTAAGTAGGAGTCTTCTTCTGTCACCCAGGCTGGAGGGCAGTGGCATGCTCACAGAAACTGCATCCTTGACCTCCTGGGCTCAGGTGATCCTTTTGCCTCAGCCTTCCAAGTAGATGGAACTACAGGTGTGCACCACCAAGCCCAGCTAATTTTATTTAATTTATAGCAGAGACAAGGTCTCGCCAAATTGCCCAGGCTGGTCTCGATCCCTTAGATTCAGGCAATCCTCTCACCTCCACCTCCCAAAGTGCTGGGGTTATAAGCATGACCCACAGCATATAATGCAATATTTATTTAGCCTTAAAAAGGACTGACACATGCATCAACATGGATGATCCTGAAGGTCATCATGCTAAGTGAAATAAGCCAGTCACAAAAGAACAAATATTAATGGATACAGTGGTGGTTGCCAGGAGTTGGAGTGGGGTTGGGTGGGAGGTGGGGAATGTCACGTTACTGTTTAATGGGTACAGAGTTTCAGTCTACGAAGACGAAAATGTTCTGGGATGTATGGTGGTGATGGTTGCAGAATATGAATGTACTTAGTGCCACTAAATTGTACACTTGAAAACAGTTAAAGTGCCGGGCGCGGTGGCTGACAACTGTAATCCTAGCACTTTGGGAGGTGGAGGCAAGGGGACTGCCCGAGCCCACAGGTTTGAGACCAGCCTGGGCAACATGACGAGATCTTGTCTCTAAAAAAAGAACCAGTTAAAATGGTAAAATTCATTATGCATATTATGCCACAATAAAAAACTGAATTGGAAATAACCATATGAACTTATTGTTTATTTTTCTCTCACTGTGAAATACACATTTCTGAGCCCTGTTCACTGAAAAGGCCGTGAAACAATCACAACTTCATGGCAATGAGGCCCTTATCACCAAGATTATAGTTTGCATTATAAATGCATTTGCATGTGAAAAGGAAATCAAATTCTTTGGAGAAATGGTTGATTTCAGTTCCAAGCAAGAAATACATAAGATGATCTGAGGACATCTTACTGAGCCAGAAAACAAGACACTAAAAGAAGACGTCATTGTCAAAAGAACACAGGAGCCAAAATGAAGGGGCTCCCATTGGCCGAAGATGGGACAATTTGAACATGGGAAAGAACTGTGATTGGAACACATAAATCCATCCAAAACACATATAAATCCATGTGTTCATAATAATACTTTAAAAACAAGGCTGGGCGTGGTGGCTCATGCCTATAATTCCAGCACTTTGGGAGGCCCAGGTGAGAGGACTGCCTAAGCCCATGGGTTCAAGACTAGCCTGAGCAACTTGGTGAAACCCCGTCTCTACAATAAATTAAAAAATTAGCTGGGTGTGGTGGCGTGTATCTGTAGTTCCAGCTACTTGGAAGGCTGAGGTGGAAGGATCGCCTGAGCCCAGCAGGTCAAGGCTGCAGTGGCTGCGAGCGTGCCACTGCCCTCCAGCCTGGGTGACAGAGTGAGACTCCAACTCAAACAAATGAACAAACAAAATCAAAAACTACAAAACCTTCAGCAGTCACCATTGGAAGTTGCTGGTGCATCAATTCATTATTGAGAAAAAGAATTAAGCATTTATCCTGCCTTTTCTGTATAAAATCTACTTGAGGGTAACCCAATAGTTGATTCCAGCAAATGTATACAGCAGAAATGATAGAATGGATTAAATAAAATAGTCTTAACTATTACCAACAGAAGCTAAAACCGTATGTGAATGGTTGATGGTGAATTTATAATGGTTAGATTAGGTGGATAACATCAGAATCCGCTGTTTGATCTTAGCATTACCAAACAGCAAACCTCTAGATCTAACTACCAGCATCCAGGAAATATTGGGATAGAGAAATAGATTAATTGCCTCTATGAAGAAGCAATCCGCCAAATCTAGAATGTAGGGAATTTTGTAGGACAAATGACTTAGTCCCTTTAACAAATAAATGAGATGAGAGAGATCTGGTTATAGAACAAAATAGACTTTAAAATGCATAATCTGGCCAGGCACGGTAGCTCAAGCCTGTAATGCCAGTACTTTGGGAGGCCGAGGCGAGAGGACTGCCCGAGCCCAAAGGTTTGAGGCCAGCCTGGGCAACTTGGTGAGACCCTGTCTCTACATAAATCAAAAAACTAGGCGGGTGTGGTGGTGCACTCCTGTGTTTCCAGCTACTTGGAAGACTGAGGTAGAAAGACCAGCTGAGCCCAGCAGGTCGAGGCTGTGGTGGCTGTGAGCGTGCCACTGCACTCCAGCCTGAGTGATAGAGTGAGAAGCCAACTCAAAAACAAAAAAAGAAAAACACAAACAAAAACAAAAACCCACGTAACCAAATGTAATGTGTGGACTTATTTTAGATCCTGGTGGGCAGAGCATTGTCCTTTGTGTCCCTGGCTGCAACTTGCCCTGTGTGCCTGGCCTCTGTGGTTAAAATCTACAGCTTCGAAGATGCAATCTTTTCTGTCTTTTGGCTTGGTTAGGGCTCCAGAGCATTTACCCACAGCCTACACCTTGCTTCAGCTGGTAACAAATATGCAAGTTTTCCATCCGGCCAATTCACAGAGGTTCCCCTTAGACTTTAAGGAGTGTCATGTTGCCCAGCCATGAGCATCCTGTGGTTCTCAACTCAGCATCCCTGCCACTAGATACCAAGGGTGGTTGGGAAATGAGAGCTCAGAGCTTCTCTCTGCCTGACGACACTGCCATGCCATGTTTGCATTGCTGTGGCAGCATCCCCAGAATGAGAAAGGGCAGCCTGGGAGGCAACCCCCAGACTGGGGTGTGAGTGACAGAGTTGGTACCCTTGTTTTTTCTAACACATACTCCTTTCCTAGACAAGGCCTGAAGAGGAAAAATGGGACAATCATTTCTTCTCTCTCCCCTTCTTCTTTCCACCATTCTCTTAACCAGAAGGTGATATTTTTCTTCTCATTCCCTATGTCTTAATTTGCTATGACAGTGACAGCCATTATAGGTGAATGGGTGTTTTTTCTTACACTACAGGAGAATTCAGAAATGGGTCTTCCAGCCAGGGCTTTTGATATTCTAATGTGGAATGAAGGGCTAGGGAACATTCTTTCTCAATAATCGTCTTTCCTGCTACCTAATCCTATATATCATGTAGAAGTGGAATGTTAGCACATTTTCAAAATTCCTTCAGTAACAAATCCTAATCTCCCAAGCATATGAACACCTCGGTCTAGTAGGGCAAATAACGTATGCTCAGAAAGGCAAAGAAAGAAAAGCACATTAATAATTTTCATGTTACTACTCTTATACAAGCATACACATATTTAATTGGAATTATAGAATGCATATTTCATGTTTTATATTTGCAAGTATACAAGTAATAAATTACTATATCTTCACTATAAAAAGCGACCTACACAATGCTTTATAAACATTTTGCATTTCAAAACATAGTTTTGTGTGTGTGTGTTTACTATTCTCCACTGTAATTCAGTTTCCCATGCAATTCTGTTCAAAGCTAAAATGTGCTTTTAAATCTCTAAATGGTGTTCCATTGTCCAGTGTACTTTTATACACGTAATCTTTTGACAATTCACTTTACTAAACAGGTTGTTTCCAACTGAGCTGGGATGAACAGCTTTTGCGCACATCTTCCAGTATTTTGCTGCTGTTGTTAAAATTTTCTAGAAGTAGAATGGTTGAGTTAAAGAATATAAGCATGCTGGATGCAATGGCTCATGCCAGTAATCCTAGCATTTTGGGAGGCAGAGATGAGAGGATTGCCTGAGCCCAGGGGTTTGAGACCAGCCTGGGCAACTTGGCAAGACCTTGTCTCCATAAATCAAAAAAATTAGCTGAATATGTTGGCGCAGGCCTGTAGTTCCAGCTACTTGGAAGGATCACCTGAGCCCAGCAGGTTGAGGCTGCATTGGTTATGAGCATGCCCCTACACTCAGTCTGGGTGACAGAGTGAGACTCCTACTCCAAGAAAAAAAACAAAAAGAAAAAAAAGAATACAAGCATTTTTTGATTGATGTTACAAATCTAATTGTCCTCGGAAAAGTTAGAGCATATTTTAGGTCCACCAGCAAGGTGTGACACTCACTGCCCATTTCTCCATATCTTCTTTAAGTTTACAATTTATAGTGTTAAAAGTATAAATTTTATATTTGTAAATTTTATGTTAAAATGATTTTACCCAATTGGTAAAAAGATATTGGTTTAAACTTGAATTTCCTTTTGTTCTAGTAAAATTGCAATCTTTTTCATGTTTCATATTTTTATTGAACATTTGCACTTGTAACTTTTTTTTTACTTTTAATAGTATCTTCAGATGAGGAAACAGGTTCAGAGAAGTTAAATGACTTGGTCAGGGACACATGGCTTGTGTGAAGCAGATAGAGAATTTTTTTTTCATATTCTAAAATGAAATGGAATTGTTCTTCAGTTTGTAAGTGTGAGCAATAAAGTCCATAGGGCAAAGTTCCACGGAAGCCAAGAGTTTAAGGACATCTAAGTAATAGATAAGTTTCTTCCAGCCAAATCATCCTTATAAAATATTACTTGGAGAGTTACCGTGAAAGTTTAATGAATTACAGTTCTTTTCTTCTTTGAGTTATAATTTCAAGTCAAGTTAGATCCAGATCCATATTGGAAGATAAAGAAGAGATTGTTAAAAAGGGTGTCTGGATGTGCTGACCACATCCCTCCCTCTAGCCATCAGTCATAGAGTCTGTGCAGCTGAAATGCTGAAGGAGACTCCGGTGCTCTGTGACCTCCCCCCTTGCCACAGCAGGAGGACAAAGCAACCAACCGCATGTGGTTTATGATGGTGGAACACAACTAGGAAAGTATTTCTAAGGATGCTTAGAAGCTGATGCCTTACTTTTTGTTTCTGAGTGCTTTTTTGTTTATATCCCAATTAGTGTATAAGGCTAGGCTGTCACCTGCTGGCTTAACCTTGTGTGGCAAAGTCAAAGTCTCCTTTCTTTAATAACTAACATGAGAGTCCATAAGTCAACATTTTTAAAAAAAAGGAAACAATAGAGAAAATACCAGAGTTAGTTAAATTTTAAAGAAGACGTACACTGCAAAATGTAATTAATAAAATTAGCCAAAGGCTTATTTAGATAAAGGAATTTGAAAGAGCTGGGGAGAAAGGGAGATATTAACATTTATTGGAGAAAAAAAATCCTAACAATTCTTTCTACTTGGCTTGGAGAGATAACGTTTTCTTCTAGGAACTAAGTGGTCAACTTCTCCTTAAGGAGAGCTTATAAGGAAAATGTCTCTTAATTTTTGCCCAACTTGAGTTCATTTGTGTCCATCACTACCATAGGACAAGAAAGTTAAAAAGAATGGAAGTTAAGCACTAGGAGCCTCCAACTTTCCCTCTCCCCAAAGTGATGCTTATTTTAACAGTTCTTGCCTTTGGCAGAGAAATTTCATAGAAGTAGGTACCAGCACCAGCTATGAACAGAGAATTCAGGAATTCAACCGCTGTCCCATAAAATGTATTCAGTGTTCACTTGAGCACAGCACGTGAAGCCACCAAAGTGTCTATGGGATATGAGCAAATGAACCCAAGTTGGGTTCATTTGCATAAAGTTCTTGCATAAAGTCAAACATACAACGTAAGAGTAAATTTCCTAGCTGGGCGCAGTGGCTCAATCCTGTAATCCTAGCACTTTGGGAGAAGTGAGAGGATTGCCTGAGTTCAGGGGTTCGAGACCAGCCTGGGCAACTTGGTGAGACCTTGTCTCTACAAAAAAAAAAAATCTGGGCGTGGTAGCATGCACCTGTAGTTCTGGCTACTTGGAAGGCTGAGGCGGAAGGATCACCTGAACCCAGCAGGTCGAGGCTGCAGTGGCCTTGAGCATGCCGCTAGACTCCAGTCTGGGCAACAAAGTGAGACTCTGATTCAAAAAAAAGAGTAAGTTTCCCATAACAATTCTGTATTTGTTCCTTAAGTAAGAGGTGTCGGCTAAATGCTCAAATTCCAGAGCCAGATCACCTACTTCACCTTTTTTTTTTTAGTGCAACTCTTAATCCTCCTCCACTAACAGAAGGAATTTAGACAAGTACCTTAATCTCTTTGTGCCTCAGTTTCCTCAGCTGTAAAATAAAGATTGTAATACACAATCTCTCACTTGATTCTGCTAACAGCCCCATGAAGTACCTCACTGAGCTACTGAAAGGACCAAATAAATTAATGTGTAAAGTGCTTAGAAAAATGCCTGGTAACATAAGTGCTTTGTGTTTGCTTATTAATTTTTTTATCACCAGCTAAAATGAAACTGCCATATGACATTTGTACAAACAGTTTACAATTCACTTGGCTCACCACTTGGAACATTTGAGACTCTTTGTTTTTTTGTTTTTTGGTATTTTTTTGAGTTGGAGTCTCACTCTGTCATCCAGGTTGGAGTGCAGTGACATGCTCACAGCCACCACCACAGCCTCAACCTGCTGGGTTCGGAAGATCCTTCCGCCTCAGCGTTCCAAGTAGCTGGAACTACAGGCATGTGCCACCATATCCAGCTAATTTTTTTTTTTTTTTTTTGAGTTGGAGTCTCACTCTGTCGCCCAGACTGGAGTGCAGTGGCCGCTCCCGGCACAGCAGCCTCGACCTGCTGGGCTCCGGCGATTCCTCCGCCTCAGCCTACCAAGTAGTTGGAACTACAGGCGTTCGCTACCGCGCCCGGCTAATTTTTAATTTATTGTAGAGATGAAGTCTCGCCAAGTTGCCCAGGCGGGTCTCAAACCCGCGGGCTCAGGCAATCCACTCACCTCAGCCTCCCAAGGCGCAGGATTACAGGCTGAGCCACCAAGCTCGGCTAGGAGATTTCTATTATTTAATAATATGTGTGCATATTGGGCCGGGTGTGGTGGTTTATACCTGTAATCCCAGCACTTTGGGATTGCCTGAGTCCACAAATTGGGCAACATGGCAAGACTCGGTCTCTATGATTAAAAAAAAAAAAAAATTGGCTGGGCTTGGTGGCTCAGCCTGTAATCTCAGCACTTTGGGAGGCCGAGGCAAGTGGATGGCCTGAGCCCATGGGTTTGAGACCAGCCTGGGCAACTTGGCGAGACCTCATCTCTACAATAATAAAAAATTAGCCAGGCGTAGTAGCACACACCTGTAGTTTCAGCTACTTGGAAGGCTGAGTGGAAGGATCGCCGGAGCCCAGCAAGTCGAGGCTGCGGTGGCCTGGAGCGGTCACTGCACTCCAGTTTGGGTGACAGAGTGAGACTCCAACTAAAAAAAAAAAAAAATTGCTGGGCATGGTAGTGCACGCCTGTAGTTCCAGTTACTTTGAAGGCTGAAGCAGAAGGATCGTCTGAGCCCAGCATGTCAAGGCTATGGTGGCCTTGAGCGTGACTCTGCACTCCATTCTGGGCAATAGAGTGAGACACTGACTCAAAATAATAATAATAATAATATGTATACATACTGAGACCGCATTAATATTTTATATTGCACTATTTCGAACTTGCATAATTTAGGTAAGCATAAAAAGCACGATACGGGCTTTAGGTCTTGTTGGGACTTAGAAACCAATACCCTGAAATATGGCGTTTTGACATGCTGAACTGAAGAAACCTCATGGTCTCTCTAACCTCCTCTGCATAGTCTCTCCCAAGGAAGCTGAATTTCCCTTATCTGCCTAAACTCCAGACCCACCAAAAGAGAACAATTATTTTTTTCCTTCCCTGCAAGACCAAGAATGTAATCGCCTTATCAGATCCTTTCACTGTCAAAGATAACTATTTACAAATTAATCTCTGTTCCCTAATTCATTCATTGTCCCTGGTAATCCCCTCAACAGAATTCATCTCCTCTGCTCCCATAACCTATCTTACCAGTCCAAGCCCACATTCTTATTGCAACCTCAAAAGTTTATAAGCTTCTGTATCTAACTGGGAGGTTGGGTTTTCACTCTGAAGACTTTCATATATACACATTAATCAATCTACCCTGTGTCAGTGAGTGTTCAGTGAACCTCCATGTTGTGAAAGTGCAATGGGTGCTATAAGGTCTCTTTTATCCCTAAAGGGCAATTCTTTCTTTTTCTTTTTTTTGAGTAGGAGTTGTATTTTGTCACCCAGGCAGTAGTGTAGTAGCACTCTCACGGCCACTGCAGCCTTGACTTGCTGGAAGGTGATCCTTCCACCTCAGTCTACCAAGTAGCTGGAATTACAGGCATGCACCACCACACCCAGCTAAATTTTTTAATTTATTGTAGAGACAAGGTCGGACCAAGTTGCTCAGGTTGTTCTTGAACCCCTAGAATCAGGCAATCCTCTCACCTCTGCCTCCCAAAGTGCTGGAGTTACAGGCATGAGCCACCGTGCCAGGCTCTTAAGGAAAATTCTTACTGATCAAGATACAAGGGTTCTCATGGATCTGCAGTGATTCAGGGTGTGTTCATGATAGGCAGGCTATGAGAGAGGTTATTAAAAGATACCTGTCCAAGTTGACTCCAAGTAAAACTAGTGATACGTGTTGTGTGCCCAGCACTGTTCTGTGTCTTTCACACACATTATTATATTCAATTACCTCTATGAAGTAAAGATAACTAATGCTCCCATTTTCCAGATGAAGAAACTGGGAAACAAAAAATTTGAGCAAGTTGCCCAAGGTCACCCAGCTAAGGTGGTGATTCTGAGATTTAAAACTAAATACCTTATCTCCAGAATCCATATGTAATTGTCTTATTACAACCCCAAAAGCTGTGATATATACAAAGTTTCCCTTAGGTTTGTCCACCTTTTTTTCTCTCTCAGGTACTGTTTATTTTGCAAATACAGCCCTACCCACAATTGTAATGAATATGTTTATGGTAGTCCCTTTGGAAATACAGAAAGATAGAAAGCAAATGTTCAATGATATTATCAGCCAAAGATGACCACTGTTAAATTTTTGGCATATTTTCTTCTAGTCTTTTCTCTAGAATGTGATTTTGTTTTATATGTTTATATTACATATGTGATCAAATTACACAATGTTAATATTTCTGTCTTCCCTGCATAGTATTATAACATGTACTATCCCATGCTATTAAAAAAACTTCATAAACTTCCTTTGTATAGGCTGCATAAGGCAATGTTGCATGGTCCATAATATATATATATATATTCTTAGTTGAAGTCTCACTCTGTCACCCAGGCTGGAGTGCAATGGCACACTCACGGCCACTACAGTCTCGACCCACTAGGTTCAGGTGATCCTTCCCCCTCAGTCTTCCAAGTTGTGCACCATCACGCCCAGTTAATTTTCTGATTTATTGTTTTGTTTTTGGGCCAGAGTCTCACTCTGTCACCCAAGATGGAGATCAGTGGCATGCTCAAGGCCACAAGCCTCAATTCCAAGTAGCTGGAACCACAGGCATGCGTCACCACTAGGCCAATTTTTTGATTTATTGTAGAGACAAGGTCTGACCATGTTGCTTAGGCTGGTCTCAAACCCCTGAGTCAGGCAATCCTCTCATCTCTGCCTCCCAAAGAGCTGGCATTATAGGCATGAGCCACAGCACCTGCAATTCCATAAAATATTACCATTCCACTTATGTTAGACATTTGACGGGGTTTTTTTGGGTTTTTTTTTTTTCTTTAGCTTTTTTTTTTTTTACTATGGGATAAGTCTGTTCTCCCTTTCTCCACATCTTCCCCTTCTGACATTTCTTCAGATCTTCCTCAGGCACTCAGTGATCCTGATATCCCTCTGTCCTTTCTCTTAAAGTTTGCTCTCTAGAAATGTTTATAAACGAATACATACTAAAGTGTACATGGCTGATAAAGCTTATTTATTATATCTTCAAGGATGCCTGCATTAATTTCCAAGACAAAGGAATAAAACTCTAATTGTGGGGTTTTAGTCATCAGAAAATCTAGTTGGGGAAATTCTCTCTATCCCCAAGCAGATAAGACTCCACACTAGCAAAAAAAGATACAGGGCTCACTTAATTTTAAGAAGCTGATAAGAAGACAGTTTAGTACTGTGGAGGTCCTGGTGTGCTAAAGGGAAGGGAAAAGTTTGTATAATTGAGGGTGGAAAAAATCGGACAAGAGAATTAGAAAATTCACTTAGCAACTCAAGAGTATATTTGGCACCACTAACCTAGTTTCTCCAACTCTCCTCTTTTGCCTTTCCAATGAGTTTGGCCCTAGGCATGGACCCGCCCACCTTCTCCCCAGAACAGCCCGGTCGAGTTCTCAGTCCTAATTACTCTAACAAGTCTCAAAGCTCTAGGGCCTGTGGCGGCCTCAGAGCGAGTCACAAAAGCAGAAGTAAAGTTCTAAGAGGGACCATCGGTTCCGTATGCAGGGAACACTTCGAAGCCCAGTGTCCACATAGAAATCACCTCCCGCCACTTGGAGAGTGAATAATCCCTGTGTGGGATTAGAGGCTCCGTGTGAAAGTTCTCAAAGCCCTGTTCTGCCCCCGCACTCTTTCTCAACGACCGTCAAACCCTGGTAGAGGAGCAAAAGGGAACCAGGTTCCCCGAACTCACAGGGGCACCGCGTTCTGCCGGTGCCGGCCGTGGGACTGGCTGGGGTAGAAAACCAGGAGGGAGGCGTGCAAGCCAACAGGGGGATTGGCTCCGCCCCTCCGGATTAGGGGAAGAAAATCCTAAATCCGGAAACCTCGCACGAGGGGAGAAAAGAAGCGAGACATTCCAGCAGGAGCCTGCCGGGCAGGGCA
>NW_007042231.1:162081-162400 GCF_000164805.1 Carlito syrichta
AGGGTTTCCCCCAAGCGAACTCATTGCTGCGTACGAAGAACAAAGCTCTTCGGGGACTCCCATTAGGGTGCTCCACGAGCTGCTGATTCTTGCTTTACCCACAATGATCAAAGGGGCTTGGAAGGTGGAATGGGAAGCAAATAATTCCTAGTTCAATTTTTAAGATCCTATCTGCAGCGGTCCACATCCCCGCCCCCCGCCTTTTTTTTTTTTTTTCCCTGACCCACGCTGCCCCGGCTGAGATTGAGTGTGAATTACAGTTCTCAGTTGGATGGAAGAGGACGGCCGGGCCACTAGGGGAAGCAAGGCTGGGGACATT
>NW_007042231.1:162420-171083 GCF_000164805.1 Carlito syrichta
AGGTCACGGGGGTGGGGGGGGGGCGGGAAGAGAGCTAAGAACTCTGTTCCTGTCTTCCTGAGCTTTCTTGCTCTCCACGTTGTTTTTCTGTAACAAATAATTTTAGGTCATCCTTGCCTGTTTTTAAACAAGGGTGTATTTAAGTGATTCACCCTGGACAGATCACGGTACTAGGTGGATGTCTGAACCTTTTCTCAGAGGTATGAGTTATAAGTATTTAGATTCTGAATTTCTGCCAAGGTTCTCTGTTTTCCATATTGTGCCTCGGGATGCAAGTCTGTGGGGTTGCAGCCATGTTTGTCTACTTTCCCTATGAGCTCTCACAGGTGGGGACTCCCAGCAGGTGAAGGCTGGTGCATCCTCTGGGAAACGTGGATTCCTTGGCAGGCTCTACCATCCCTTTGGAAACTTCAGCTGGATTTGCTGAAAAGGCAGGTGGGGGCAGCCTGTCTTCTCTCAGACTCAAGCACCTTCCTCTCCAGCTGCTGTTTCTGAATCTCAGAATATTTGGTGTTGCTTGTTCCCCCTCAGATGCTCACCTCCCAAGGAAAAACACCGCATTTGGAAGTTAATGGGGGATTGACTCCCCTAGAACCTTGTACAAATTGTAAATAAATAACATCCTGGAATTGCCTTAGCAGAGGCCATTTGTGGGAGAAACGGAAAGAAGAGGAGAAGCAATTCTTGACTGTTTTCCCCAAGAAGTGCCAAGTGGCTTCGGACACTTTTAGGGAAGGTTTATCCAGCCCTACCACAAGTAAATAGCAGTTGCTACAAAGAGTAATTGGATTTCTTTTCTGCCAAATAGAAGGGATGGCCTTATTTGTTTTTCTAGTGATGAGTCTGGAATTAATTGTTAACTCTCTTTGAGGATAAACACTGGCTTGTGTCTGCCTCCCAAATCCCCTGTGCAGTAATCCTGCCTTTTTGGCCATGGGACTCTCCAAAGACTCACTTGTTAACCAGGTGCCACCACCCCTCAGTGTCCTGAATCACTAGAGGCTGGTTTGGAAAAGATTTTGAGCACTTGTTCCCTGGCCTTTGGAACCAGTTGCATAAGTACATCTTCAGAGTCAAGAAGGGTTAATGCCCATTTTGCAGATGTGGCCTTTGGAATAAAACAGGCACTTCCTTCCAGTTTGAATGCGGGCAAGCCCCTGGAGCATGATTTCAGTACTTTTCTCCAGAAAGGGAAACCACCACTTAAAAATCCTAAGTGCCCAGCTGAAATGCTCAAATGGCAACACAGGGCAACACAGGGCAAGTCCCATTTCTCGACTGAGAAGTCTCAAGCCTAGGCCACCTCCATGTCCCCATCAACAGGCACTTCCCAGGGTCTTCGTCTTTTCTTCAGAGGGTGCTGGGCCTGAGTGGCACATCATATCTCTGTGTCATATGCAAGGGCTCATTTGTTTAACCGGTAGTGAAATTCCGGTGACTTTTGGCACTGAGTCTATCCATAATTTATTTTATAACTGCCTTAATTGTCCTAGAAAAATCCAAGAGCTCTCGTGTACCTCCCTTCTGAACTTGTCAGCATGTAGACCTTAAAGAAGAAAAGACTGTTTAATTTGTTAACTACCTTGATGAAATGTCATCTGATTACAGCCATTGATATGTTTGGTCTCTGTTATAATTCAGTGGCCCTGACACTTTCATACTTTTTTTTTTGAGTCAGGGTGTCATTCTTACCTAGGCTGGAGCACAGTGGCATAGTCATGGCTCACTGCAGCCTTGATCTCATGGACTCAGGCAATCCTTCTGCCTCAGCCTCCCAAGTAACTGGGACTACAGATACATGCCACCATGCCAGGCTATTTTTTTTTTTTTCTGATTTTTTTGTAGAGACAAGGTCTTGTTATGTTTCCCAGGCTTGTCTTGAACTCCTAGGCTCAAGCAGTCCTCCTGCCTTGGCCTCCCAAGGTACTGATTGGCCTAAAAATATTGATTATTGAAATGAAGGGCAAAGATTTTAATGAGCTATCTTAAAGCTTCTGATTTTTTGAGATATAGCATGTGAGGGGAAATGCAACTAAAGGTTATCTTTATTAGGTGTGAGAGTTAACTTTTTCATGGACAAGGAGATGTTAATAACTAAACATTTCTCAAACACTTATTCATAAGATTAAGAGATTGAATAGTTAGCTGACCATCTTTGTTAATTTCTGTGACACTCTACATGGTCCGCAAAATAGTATCTTGCATTTTCACAGGAGAGGACTTTATACAAATACCATTAGCAAGATTTCCATTGCTTTCATTACAACTCTTAGAGACTTTCCTCTGCTTCTGTAGTATAGCAGAATGAGCCCAGAGCCCAGAGTCAAGATTTGAATTCTGGTATTGTCAGGCTCTACCATTTAGACAAATTGTTTATTCTCTGCAGTTCTCAGTTGCCTTATCTGAAAAATGGGGGTATTTTGTCATTATCTCATTTGTTACTAGAAATGATTAATTAATGTAAAAATACCCAGTTGTGTAGCTGGCAGATAATAGGCACTCCGTAGATGTTATTTGAAGGTAAATCTGAATAATTCGATTATGAGAAAATTGATATTTTGTTATGAAAGTCTCTCATATTGTGTCTCTTTCTGTGTCCTGCTTACTGTCCAGCCTACAATTTAGAGTCCAGTGTTTTGATGACGTGCTCTAAGTCAATGCCACCCTCTGTAGTATTCATTTTTTAAAAAGGGAAATGTAAAAATATTTTGTTTTGTGCCCCATAACGCCTAATCCTCAATTTATTTAAATATATAATTTATATACATATATAATGTAAATATATTTAAATTCCAAAGGAAGGATTTTTGTGCTCTAAGTGGGAGTTCTATCGAAGCAGTGTTACTGAGTATGACAGTCCTGCCAGCATTCTGATTCAAGTCACCCGCTAACAGTCATATAGTCATATGATGTTGGTAAGGCACTTATGGTATCCTCAACCCTATTCACAGCATAAAGCCTAATAGTTCTCTACAGACCCGTTATGCTATTTTTTAGTCTTCTGAAAAATCTGTGATTTCAAGTTTACAGATGTTCAGAAAAGGAAATAGGTGTTAGCATTTACCTGACAAGGTTGGCAAGCTTATTCATTCTAAATTGTTTTCTTTGGAGCACCAAGGAAACAGTCATTTATAGATTCTGATTCCATTGTCTAAAATCTGATACAATTCTTGTACAGTCTTAGTATACCCTTGCCCAGCTTCATGTCTCCTGGAGCTCCTGCTGCATGTATCTGGCAGTGCAGATTTTTTTTTTTTTTTTTTTTGAGTCAGAGTCTCACTCCGTTGCCCAGGCTGAAGTGCAGTGGCACACTCACAGCCACCCCAGTGTTGACCTGCTAGGCTCCAGCAACCCTTCTGCCTCAGCCTTCCAAGTAGTGGGAACTATAGGCGCGTGCTACCTCGTCCAGCTAATTTTTTATTTATTGTAGAGATGAGGTCTCGCCAAGTTGCCCAGGCTGGTCTCGAACCCGCGGGCTCAGGCAATCCACTCACCTTGGCCTCCCAAAGTGCTGGGATTACAGGCTGAGCCACCAATCCTGGCTGGCAGTGCTGATTTGAGAGTTGGTATAGACCTTCTTGTTCTGTCTGTGATGCTCCTGAGGACAGAGGGCAGAGCCTTGGCCTAGCAGTGTTTAGGGATATCCTCACAGTAACCAACACGTAAGTCATTCATTCAACTGAATGAATGTGTGCCAGAGACCATTCTAAAGCCAGGTCACACAGCAGTGAACAAAATTCCCAATCCTCATGGAATTTAGTTCAAGAGGAGAGAGGTAGACAATAAACAGAATAAATGGGTAACATGTAAAGTATGCTAGGTGGCGCTAGCACTCTGGAGTGACATAAAGCCTGGAGGAGACTGGGGGTTGCAATTTTAAACTTTATCTTTTTTTTTTTTTTTTTTTTTTTTTTTAATTTGAATCAGAGTCTCACTCTGTCACCCAGGCTGGAGTGCACTTGCATGATCACAGCTGCTGCACCCTCAACCTTCTGAACTGATGACTTTCAAGCAACTAGAACTACAGGCATGTACAACCACACTGACTTAATTTTGATTTATTGTAAAGGTGAGGTCTTGCCAAGTTGTTCAGGCTGATCTGGAACCCCTGAGCTCAGGCAGTCCTCTACCTCTGCCTTCCAGAGTGCTGGAATTAGAGGTGTAAGCCACCAGACTGGCTGTGTTGCAGTTTTAAATAGAGTAACACGGAAGGTCATACTGAGAAGGTGACATTTGAATCAGGACTAGAAAGAAGTGAAGGAACAGGTAGCACAAACATTTGGGAAACCTCCTGGCTTGTTTGAGAAACAACTAGGGGTGGAGAGAGAAAGAGAAAGAGTGGGAGGAGGAGAAGTGGGGGTGTGGAGGGGGTAGAGCAAGAGGATGATTTAGGTTCAAGGTCCAGCCAGGCAAAGGGAGGTGGGTGTCTCAAGTGAGCAGCCAGCAGTGAAATGGAAGGGAAAGACAACTACACAAAGTTAACCGGGCAGGGCGTGGCTGGAGTTGGTGGGAGGGAGAAGACATTGGTGGCCATCTCTAGCTGGATAGAGTCTTGGAAGGGGCATCAGCTTGGAAGAGAATATGGCATGTGGGAGACCACAATCACAAACACAGGAGAAAGTGTTGAGTTCGAGGAGCCTAGGGAACATTTGGTAAAGGTAGGCAGTTGAGCAAGTGAGTCCAGGCTCAGGAGACAGTTGTGGAAGGGAGCATCAATTTAGGGAGTACATTTAGAGAGTCACAGGAGGTAGTCAAAGCTGTGGGAATGAACAAACCTAATTTGGAAGAACAGGGAGAAGAGAAGATCAAAGACAGAGCCTTGGACAACCCCAGTTCTGGAGTTCTGGACACCCAAGGAGAAAGTAGAAATGGTGTGGGAGGATTTAAGAACTGGAGTGAATAGTGGGTAAGACTGGGGAGGTGGGGAGTTGTTCAACAGCATTGGGATGGGAAGAATAGCGGTGAGTCCCTCTGGGCCTTTCTTTAGGGGCACTTAGGTGTGAAAGGATTGGGAGAAAGTGGTAGAAACTGGTAAGATCCAGAGTTGTGTTTTTTTCTGTTTGTATTTATTTATTTTTATTTTTTATTTTTTTTAAGACGTCTTGAGACTGACTGAACCTGAAGGGAAGCAATTATTAAAAGTAAAAATGCAGGCCAGGCTCAGTGGCTCAGCCTGTAATCCCAGCACTTTGGGAGGCCGAGGCAAATAAATGGATTGCCTGAGTCCGCGGGTTCAAGACTGGCCCAGGCAACTTGGTGAGACCTCATTCTACAATAAATCAAAAATTAACTGGGCATGGTAGCACCTGCTTGTAGTTTCGGCTACTTGGAAGGCTGAGACAGAAGGATCTCCAGAGCCTACCCAGCAAGTTGACGCTGGGGTGCGCTCCAGCCTGGGCGAAAAGTGAGACTCCAACTCAAAAAAAAAAAAAAAGTAAAAATGCAAAAGGGAGAACAGTGAATGAAAATGGGTAGAGTAAGGCCTAGAAGAATGGGAGATAGCGTGAGGTGGGGAGGGGCTTGGGGCTCAGGGTTTGATGGAAGGGAGGAATTAAGGGTGAAGGGTTGTATTCATTTCCTGTGGCTGCTGTAACAAATTACCATAGACTGGGGGGCTTAAAACAACACATCTATTCCCACCCAGTTCTCGAGGCCAGAAGTCCAAACTCCAACAGGGCCACATTCCCTCTGGGAGCTCTAGGCAGGATCTGCTCCTGGACTCTTCCAGCTTCCCGTGGCTGCCCCGGCATTGCTGGGCTTGTACCCCCATCATCCTAACCCCTGCCTCTCTCTTCACAGCCCTTTCTCCTGTGTTTGTGCTTGTGGTCTCCCACTAGCTCCATCTTTTTGTGATGGCATTTAGAGACCTCCTGGATAACCCTCTTCTCAGCATCCTTAACTAAATCACATCTTGCCATGTAAGGTGATATTCACTCTTTCTCCATACAGAGTAATATTCACAGGTTCCAGAGATTAGGATGGGGCCATATCTGTTTGGGGGCCACCGTTACAAACCAATATAAGGGGTAACAGTTAGTTCAGATTGCTGCCGGGCATGGTGGCTCACACCTGTAATCCCAGCACATTGGGAGGTGGAGGTGAGAGGATTGCCTGAGCCCATGGGTTTGAATCCAGCCTGGGCAACATGGCGCAACCTCACCTCAACAAATCAAAAAATTAGCTGAGCAAGCATGGTGGGATGCCTGTAGTTCCAGCAACTTGGAAGTCTGAAGCAGAAGGATTGCCTGAACCCCGCAGGTTGAGGCTGCAGTGGCTGTGAGCATGTCATTGCAATTACAAAAAAAAAAATTCAGATTGCTGTCAAGGTGACCTTTCTAAGATGTGGATTGGATCACATCACTGTGGGGCTTAAAACTGTCCATGGCTCCTCACTGCGCTGGGCATGTGGGAGGCCATCTCCTCAGCATGGCATCCAATACCTTCACCATCTGCATCCAGCCTGCCTGCCCTATCCTTCAAGACTCAGCTCATACTCTCCCCTCTTCTGGGTAGCTTCTATACCCCCATTCCTGTTTTTCCCAGGTGGTACAAAATGCCCTTCCTGCTTTACATATAATAAGATCTAAGACTTACATATTGCTGTTCAAGTACTGTTCACATGCTGTATAACGTATTAATCCTTTTGATCTTTCCAGCAAGCATATTTTCAGGAAACTGAGACGCACAGAGTTAAGAAACTTGCCCAAGGTCAAAGAGCAGAGCCAGGATTCAAACCCTGGCAGTCTGGCTCTGAAGACTCTAACCATAATGATCTGCTACTATGTAGAACCAATATCTGTTTGGTCTTTGTTACTCTTTATTCGGACTTTTCTGCCTCCCCCACCAATCCATGAGCCCCTGAGAGAAGCAATTTTGTGTTGCTCCTCCCAGTGCCTGTAGCACCTGTCACATTGCCTGGAAGGCTCAATACATTTCTTGAATTGTTGAACCATTTATGACCTACCTAGCAAGACTTGTCCTTGTTTGTCAAGGAAATAGATGAGCCTAAAGCTTAGATCACACTCCATTTCCTCCATAATTTCTCCTCTGCCTGCTTCATCCCTCACTGATCTATGTCAGCAACATAGATTAACACTTAATTAGTCTGTATATTTATCAAACATATTAATCTTTTCTTCCTTCAAACTAGATTATAGACCCCTTGAGGGCCCTTGTTATATCTAGCAGGCACTGAAAAATGAAATTATACCTTAAAATAATGAGACTGAGTCTTAAAAACTATTTTTTTTTAATGTTTTTATTTTTTGAGTTGGAGTCTCACTCTGTCGCCCAGACTAGAGTGCAGTGGCCACTTCCGGCTACCACGGCCTCGATCTGTTGGGCTACGGCGATCCTTCCGCCTCAGGCTTCCGAGTAGCCGGAATTACAGGCATGTGCTACCACGCCCGGCTGATTTTTTGATTTATTGAAAAGATGAGGTCTCGCTGCCCAGGAGGGTCTCGAACCTGCGGGCTCAGGCAATCCACTCACTTCAGCCTCCCAAAGGCGCGGGATTACAGGCTGAGCCACCGAACCCGGCTAGCTATTTTTTTTTAAAGTACGTCTGCTAAACTACTTATACTTTCTGGGCCTTTGTTTCTTATTAGCAAGAAAGGGTTTGGGTTAGGAAGAGCAAAGAGGATTCTTTTCATGTGCCAACTTCCGTTTATAGGTAGTGGACTGTCTGGCATGATGTTTGTTGAGGAAGTTGGAAGCAAAAGTTCTGAAATTGATTACAGCTGTCTGCCAAGGGCTTAGGCTCAAAAAATCGTGGTATGTGTGCTGCATGCTTGTTGACTCAGGGTTAGAAAACCTCTGAGGTTACTTCTAACTTCAAGAACCTTTTGGTCTGTGGACTACATAGTAATTCCTTGTTTCATTGCTGGAGACTAGGGGAACTCTTCTGTAGGGAGCTAAGGGAGGGTTAAAAGGTATTACAGGAGGATGAAATGACCTTGGCATTGAGTCAAATGTTTTCAGTTTGAACTGCTGACCTGAGATTTAAAGATAATAATGTAAATTGTAGATGGGGCTGTTACCAAGGCAATGTTCTGTCAGTATTATTCATTATAACAGTAATAGAAGGTCTAATAAATGTGTTTTTGGACTTTATATGTCTCTAATTTAAAATATTTTATGAAGCATAAAATACTCCAAAAACAAAATAAAGTAATAATACCTTTTAAAACCTTTCTTTAAAATAACAGGACTAACCTAGTTATTGTATCTTCAAAATTAGTCATTTATAAACATACAATAAATAATCAGTTTGATATAGGGAAAACAAAAATAGCAGTTTTTGTATGTAGTGGGGACTTTCACTTTTAATAAAGAATATAGCTTTGTGTTTACATATTTCTAAAAACTGAGGAAAATAGACAAGTTTGCTAGTTTAGTCATCTATATTTTATTGGTGTTAATATATTTATTCCATGCCACAGACATGAAAATATTTTTAGCAAAATGATGATCACTACTAATTGGTTTCCATGATATTTTCTAGAAATTTGGGAGTCGCTTTATGTATGATTCAATGTATACACATATACTCTCAGAAACATGTTTATAAGATATTGCTTATACCTTCCATAAGGTACATAAGATATGTCTGTTCTCTGTTTCTCTGTCTCTCTTTCTTCCTCCCTCTCTTGCCCCCTCCCCTC
>NW_007042231.1:171120-171743 GCF_000164805.1 Carlito syrichta
GAGGTCTCACTGCCCAGGCGGGTCGCGAACCCGCGGGCTCAGGCAATCCACTCACCTCAGCCTCCCAAAGGCGCGGGATTACAGGCTGAGCCACCGGTGCCGACATTTTTAAAATCAAATCAGAACCAGATTTGGGACATCACTGAAAAGAGTCTGATCTTTGGTTGTTCCATGCAAGGTGTATGTCTTAAGTCTATGAAATAGAAAACACCACATAAAATTACCTAACTGCAATTATAAAATGAATCTTAAAAACTTGATTTTACATATTAGACTCTGTACATCAGGGCTGGCATATACATTTTTTTTTTCAGAATCTCTGTCATCCAGACTAGAGTACAGTGGCACACTCACAGCAATGGCAGCCTCCACCTGCTGGGGCTCAGGTGATCCTTCTACCTCAGCCTTCCAATGAGCAAGAACCACAGCACACACCTATGGTTAATTTTTTTGATTTATTGTAGAGATGATGTCTTGTCCAGTTGCCCAGGCTGGTCTCGAACCCCTGTATTCTGGCAATCCTCTCCCCTCTGCTGCTCAAAGTGCTGGGATTACAGGTGTGAACCACTGTGCCCTGCCGGTATATACATTCTTTTTTTTTTTTTTTTTTTTTTTTTTTTTTT
>NW_007042231.1:172515-261932 GCF_000164805.1 Carlito syrichta
GTCTCGAACCCGTGGACTCAGGCAATCCACTCACCTCAGCCTCCCAAGGCGCGGGATTACAGGCTGAGCCACCGAGCCCGGCTCAGTATATACATTCTTAATGACACTTATTTGAGGGAATTTGAACATAAAGTGCTAATGGTTGACAAATATTAAATGTTAGGCTGGGCACACTTTAATCCTAGCATTTTGGGAGGCTGAGGCAGGAGCATGGCTTGAACCCAGGAGCTTGAGGTCAGCATGGGCAACATAGTGAAACCTTCTCTCTATCAAAAAAAAAAAATTAGGTGTAGTGGCACCCATCTGTGTCCACGCTATTTGGGAGGCTGAGGCAGGAGGATCACTTGAACCCTGGAGATGAACCCTGGAGGGTCGAGGCTATAGTGCACTATAATCACAGAGCAAAACCCTGTTCTTTTTAAAAAAAAAAATCTTGTTAGATGTTTAATATATAGTGTTTTATTTAGTACGCTAAAATTGCAGAATTGCTACCCACCTGTCAAAAATTGTGGCAGTGGGCATAGGAAATCAAAAGCTTCAAATGAAGATATGCTGTGTAGAAAATTTTGGTGTGCTAATTTAGGATATAGTGGAGGTCAGTATAGAAGCTCAGGTGGGTAAAAACCCTGCATTATGACAGACAAGGTATAAACAGGTGGGATTAGGACTGAGCTATTAGAAAGCATGGGCATGCCTATGTGAGCACTTGCTTATAAAGAGAGAAAGCTTTCCACATTAATTACTTGTGAGAAACTGTGATTACCTCTAGCAGAGCTGGGACTGAAAATAACTGTCCCAGGGAGTCCATGACACACTGGCCTGATGCCAGAGAAGCTGTGTTCACCGAAGGAACTGCAAATCTCTCCCCTGTGTCACTGGAGATCTGGAGTCACATACACTGTGGAGACTCAAGTGCTCTCAAAGCAATGAACTCATTTTAGATGACATAGAGTGGCCCATTTACACACCTCCGTTAAAAGTAGCTAGTGTTCTAAATGGCCTTGCCTATTTTGAATGTTAAGCATATATCTTCTAATAGAAGACAATATTGGAGACAGTTACTGTGAAGCCAGTAATTTACTTCAGAGCTATAGTTTAGCTCAACACGTAGATTTAGAAGGAGCTAATTCATTATACTTGCTGAGGGAACAACCCCAAACTGCCACAAAGAGTGCTCTGTTGTAATTAGTACACTTCACAGTAACACCTCTGTTAATGGAAAGGAAGTGTTTTAGTGACTCACTCTTTGCCAGAAATGTTACTACCTTACTTTGCAAAATACCTGCTGACTGCCTGTTCCATTACCAAAGGTAGAATGTTTCCTTTCCAGCAAATAATCCTGTGCTTTCTGGAATGGACAGACTTTGTCCTCCTTCACAGATGCTTCACACAGTGTATCCTGAGTCGTTTCTCTCCCAGGCCCAGCTCCAGCAGTGTGAGCTCCAGCCAGTGGTCCCCACTTAGCCAAGACAGGGAGGGACACTGTGCTTTGTTCTTTTTTTTTTTGAGTTGGAGTCTCACTCTGTCGCCCAGACTAGGGTACAGTGGCCGCTCCCGGCCACCGCAGCCTCGACCCGCTGGGGCTCCGGCGATCCTTCCACCTCAGCCTTCCAAGTAGCTGGAATTACAAGTGCATACTACCACGCCCAGCTAATTTTTTGATTTATATTTGAAATGAGGTCTCACCAAGGTGCCCAGACGGGTCTTGAACCCGGCTTTGTTCTTCACTACTAAGACTGAGAACCAGCACTGAGATGACCCTCCACCAGTCCCTCTGCACTTGAGGTGAAGTTTTCATTCCCAGGCCCTTCTTAGTCTCAGAGTCCCTAACAGTGTCCAAGACAGGACAGTTGTCACAGCAAAGATCTTCACACATCTAGGAAAGGTTTTGATATTAGCATCATGTGACTCTCTGGTCTGCATGTGGAAGCAGTGGTGATTTTGGGAACTGAAACTCTAATTCAGAAATACCCTCAGGGCTCACAAGTGTGTTTGTTTTTCTAACTGCTCTGAGACTACTACTTGGGTTCAGTGCTCTCAGATGGTTAAAACTATAGCACTCGCTCAGCCAAGGGGGAAGTCCTTAGAGGGTGTGATTATACAAATATTTTCTACCACTGTTTTTCTGTCACTCAGGCTGGAGTGCAGTGGCACACTCACGGCCACTGCAACCTCCACCTGCTAGGTTCAGATGATCCTTCCACTTCAGCCCTCCAAGTAGCTGGAACCACAGGCACACACCACCATGCCTGGCTAATTTTTTGATTTATTATAGAGACAAGGTCTTGCCAAGTTGCCCAGACTGGTCTGGAAGCCCTGTACTCAGGCAATCTTTTCACCTCTGCCTCCGAAAGTGCTGGGTTTACAGACATGAGCCACTGCTCCCGGCTGTACCACTGTTTTATTACTGAAGAATTACCTGGTTACTTTTAATTCACTAAAGAATTAAATCAACAAAAAAGCCACCAGAAATACCTAAACTACAGACAGCCTAATCTCTGAGTCTCTCCTTGTTTCTGAAAGATTAACTGATGTTGCTCAATTTCTATAGATATCTCATACTTAATTGTTTTCTGAACCACTTAGCCACTTTTACAGGTTTCAGATAGGATTACCCAAATTATGAGACATTCAGAGAGAGAGAGATACATACATTTTCTCCTTTGAAGAGTTCTCTCTTGTGGCTAACCAAACCTAATACCATTATTTATTGAGGGCTTACTTTAAGTTTTATGCAACTTATTTCCCACTTGACTCTCAGCATACTTTCCCATATTACAGATGAGGAAACTGAAACTTATAAGGCTTAGATCTTGTGTCTGAGCACACAGAGCTGAGATTTGCACCCAGAACTGATTCCAAAGCTTGGGCTAGTAATCATTAAGCAAGGTTTCTTCCTTCCTAGCAAACCTCGATACCCCTAACTGGTAATTAAAATTCTTGCAGATAGACTTTGGTCTTGTAAAGTAGCCTTGTAAATAAAGTGTGTTCTCTTTCTTGCTCCATCTCTTTCAGTCTCTTGGCTTTTCTTGATCCTGTTCCTTTACTTGGGGCATTCCACAGTGGTTAGTCTTTTCCTCCACTCTTTTACATACACCTTCTGTTTGAGCTTGTATTCTAGTGGAACTTGTCTAGTAGTTGCTTTCCTAGGACTTGTACTTTCCTGCCCTAATCTTTTTGCTCAAGTATTTCACCCACTCTTATCCTGCCTATTCTCCAAGATGGATCTAATTCCCACTTTTATCCTGTAGACTTCTTTGCTCAGTCAGAGATAATTTCCCTTCTCTGTACTCCCATAACCCTTAATTTACATTCAGCACATGTACCTCCACTCCCACTCCTGCCCTGTGGCAGACATCACTAATTGATTACTGCATTCTTACTACAGAGTTCTGTCATGGCCTCGGAATCCTGGAAACTATGCTCCAGGCAGCCACTGTTAATCAAACAGAATTGGTATATAAGATGAAAAATATTGTTTGTTGCTGGGAAAAATCTATGCATGGCAGTCAGGTGGGAACCCTCTCTCTCTCTCTCTTTCTCTTTCTCTCTCTCTCTTTCTATTTCTGTCTCTGTCTCTATCTCTATCCCTATCTCTATCCCTATCTCTATCTATCTTTCTTTGGAATCTCACTATCACCCAGGCTAGAGTACAGTGGAACGCTCATAGCCACTGCAGCCTTGACCTGTTGGACTCAGATGGTTCTTCTGTCTCAGCCTCCCAAGTAGCTAGAACCACAGGTACATGTCAACATGCCTAGCTAATTAAAAAAAAAATTTTTTTTTGAGTCAGAGTCTCACTCTGTCACCAGGCTGAAGGGCAGTGGCATGCTCCCAGGTACCACAACCTCGACCTGCTGGTCTCAGGTGAACCTTCCACCTCAGCATTCCAAGTATCTAGAACTACAGGCATGTGCCACCATGCCCGGCTAATTGATTGATTGATTCATTCATTCATTCATTCATTTATTGTAGGGTCCAGCTTATTTATTTGTTTGTTTGTTTGTTGTAGAGATGAGGTCTCACCAAGTTGCCAGGGATGGTCTCAAACCTGTAGGCTCTGGCAATCCTCCCACCTCAGCCTCACAAGTAGCTGGGACTAAAGTGCATGCCACCATGCCCAGCTAATTTTTTGTAGGGATGCAGTCTTGCTATGTTGTCTAGGCTGGTCTCAAACTCCTGGGCTCAAACAATCCTTTTGCCTCAGTCTCCCAAAACTGCTGGGATTACAGGCGGATTTACCTCTTTTATTCTTCAATGAAGAAGGCTTGTAATCACCCAAAAATATTTTGGGGCATCTCCTAGGAAGCAAATGCAATGTTAGATGTTCTGATGTGACAGGTTCATCATGTAAGACAGCATTCTATCCTCAGGAAACCAAGGTGAGAAAGAGGAGTGTGAAAAACACAGCAGCACATATATTAGATAATAGTTCCATATAATACTGAGATTGGACCTAAGAGAGGATAAGGCTTCTGTACTCATATCATCACCTCTATGCAGACTTACTCTTCTTTTTTTTTCTTTTCTTTTTTTCTTTTTTTGAGTCAAAGTCTCTCTGTCACCCAGGCTGGAGTGCAGTGGCACACTCATAGCCACGGCAGCCTCGATCTGTTGGGCTCAAGCAATCCCTCCAGCCTCAGCCTTCCAAGTAGCTGGAACCACAGACGTGTGCCACCATGCCTGGCTAATTTTTTTGATTTATTGTATAGATGAGATCTCACCAAGTCGCCTAGGCTGGTCTTAAACCCCTGGGCTCAGACAGTCCTCTCCCCTCCACCTCCCAAAGTGCCGAGATTATAGGTGTGATCCTCCACTCCCAGCTGACTTATTCTTTTTCATCCTCAAGCCTAGAAATCCTCCCACAGCTACTCAAGGACACTCCAACTATGGCCTACTCTGGGGAGCCCAGGAAGAAGAGGCTGCAGTGAACTGTGAAGGTGCCACTGCACTCCAGACTGGGCAACAGAGTGAGATACAGAGTCAAAGAAAAAAAAAAAAGAGGTAAATCCTTGATGAGCCAATCCCATTGGTCCCCTAGCTACTCACTCAATTGTATGTGTTTTTGAGTGAAGACCACGAGGAACTCTTATACTGTGCTTCTAGACTGGGGACCCCAGAAGGAGAGCAGAGCAAGCTGGTAGTAACAGTTCTGAAGACATTTTGTATGAGCTCAGCATGGCCCTGAGGCTTCTAGACTGGAGAGCATCTCTCTGCCCTAAGGAAGATCTGATTTCTCAAGAAACCAGCACCAAAACCAGTTTGCTCTCCAGAGAATTCTTTGGGCTAATTAGAGAAAGCAGAAGATCTATCTGATTTTTCATAGTTGGGCCATGGCTTGAAACTGAATTAGCTTTGAATGGTAGAGCATTTCGGATGTGGTATTTAGCAACCCTTGCATTGTTTAAGAGATTTATTTCTAGATTTTCCACCTTCAAGTATCCTTTCACATCTGTGTCCAAATTCTGCCTATTTTCTCTCTGTCTGTAAATTATTTCTAGGATAAGAAATTAATTAGCCTGTCTGTGCTACCGGTTCTGGTAGACCTTGAGCAACTGAATGGTTAAACACTCAACTTGGTCATTAAAGAGTCTGAAGAAAGGTTTTTACTTTTTTTATTAGCAAACTTTGTTGTCAACCAGGAGCTATAACAGGCTTCCTCCATTTCTGCTTCCTCTTTGTGAATTTCTTTCTTGTACCTGGAGGAATTCCTGAGCTTTCAGTAAACAGAAGATTCTGAGTTGTACTGAGCAATGCAGATTAAGATCTTGTGCCAGTTCAGAAATCATAGACCCTAATCAACATGTCTAGACCTCCTCTGTAACTGGTTTGACATCTGCACTGAATATTGGTATTTTTCAATAGTCTCCAATGAACTTGTTTGTTTTGGAAAAAATATTAGAATTCTATATCTACTTTTGTTTAAGTGGAAATGATTGAATAACATTGGTCACTTTTTTAACCTCAAGTCAGTAACTACAAAAGACTGAGCTTAGTGCATCCGAGACCTAGAACCCTGAAGTTATTTGTAGGAATGCTTATCACTGAGCTCATATAGACTTCCTGAATCCTGCACTAGGGAAAGCATTGTTGGATCACAGCAGGTGGGGTATGCAGCTGTGCCTTTTTGCTTAGATTCTATCTCTTTCTCCCCCTATTATTATTATTTTTTTGAGTTAGAGTCTCACTCTGTTGCCTAGGCTGGAGTATAGTGGTATGCTCACAGCCACCGCAGTCTCTACCTGCAGGGCTCAGCCTACCCTTCCACCTCAGCCTTCCAAGTTTCTGGAACTACAGGCATGTACCACCATGCTCGGCTAATTTTTTGATTTATTGTAGAAATGAAGTCTCACCAAGTTGCCCAGCTGGTCTCGAACCCATGGGCTCAGGCAATCCTCTTGCCTCCTCCTCCCAAAGTGCTGGGATTACAGGTGTGAGCCACCTCACCTGGCTCTCTCCCTCTTATCACCTTCCCTCATCCCTCAGGCAACATCTTTTGTCCCTTTCCCTTTGGGCAATACCAAGAAACGGAGCCGAAGATCCTCACAAACATAAACAATTCCAAAATTAAACAGAATCCTAAAGTGTTACTGTGAAAAGGTTATACTCACTATGATTTGATGGGTTGACTGACTGACTGATTGATTGATTGATTTAGTAGGAGTCTCACTCTGTCACCCAGGCTGGAGTACCGTGGCATACTCACAGCCACCACAGCCTCAACCTGCTGGGCTCAGGTGATCCTTCTACCTCAACCTTCCAAGTAGCTGGAACTACAGGCACACACCACCACACCCAGCTAATTTCTTGATTTATTGTAGAGACGGGGGTGTTGCCAAGTTGTTCAGGCTGGTCTTGAATCCCTGGGCTCAGGCAGTCCTCCTGCCTCTGCCTCCCGAAGTGTTGGGATTACAGGCATGAGCCCTTGTGCCCAGCCATGTTTGATTTTTTGTTGTTTTGTTCTCTTACAGTCATCTTGGATGAATTTACAGTCCTTTCTGGACCTTAAATTGAATCCATTATTGTTAGCAAGTGAGCTGATGCCTGAGGATATGTGTACAACTGCAAAGTGCCTATACATGTTTGTTATTCTTTCCCAGAAACCAAAAGCAGAGGGGGGAAGGTGCAAATAGTAAGACTTGGATCCTGGGTACAGTATTATTCCTGGAAGACATTGGTAGATGATGGCATCTTTGGATTTTTCTGGGGCCATACTCATCCTGTTGAAAAAGGCATTTGGGCCTCTTTTGGTGACTGAATGTCATGTTGGGTATCCCATATGTGAGTGTTCAAAGTATTTACAGACAGAGATTCTCGGCATAGCCTTTCAACTCTGGTGACTGTCTTCATTTTAATCTAAGACATATCACAGAATTCTTAAAACATGTCTTAACTTGCTTCAAGATAAAGGTATGTATTTCTGCAATCCCTCTGGGAATGGGGGAGGAGAGGAGAATTATAGTTCCACGAAAGTTAGGGGAGAAGGGTGAATACTCAGCAGGTAGGCAGCATGGTTAGGAGTCATGAAGAATAGAGTTCAAGGTGACACAAGCTGTGTAAGCAGAGGTAAGAAACAAACTGAGGAAAGTTGGGGAGTCCCAGTTACTTAAACTGGGCTCAGGGTTCATCACCCTCAGAATTTCAGGCTTGACAGGCCTAGAAAATCGAGGATGACCAGCCACCTTCTTTCTCCCAGAGTTCAATCTGATCTCAAATTACTCCTGACTAAAACCTGCTAAGGGGAGATGGTCAGATTTTGTTTACACACAGAGAAAAGGCTCCTAAGATTGTGTAGTTAACCAAGAAAGTGTGTACAGGAGTTGGTAAACTGGCTAAAGAGATTGTGATCTGAAACATGGGGTTAAACTTGAGTACAAGTTGGCCAGCACGGTGGCTCATGCCTGTAACCCCAGCACTTTGAGATGCAGAAGCGAGACGACTACCTGAGCCCAGGGGTTTTAGACCAGCCTGGGCAACATGGTGAGATCTCATCTCTACAATAAATAAGAAAAATTAGCCAGGCATGGTGGCACATGCCTGTAGTTCCAGCTACCTGGAAGGCTGAGGTGGAAGAATCACCAAGCCCAGCAGGTCGAGGCTGGGGTAGCTGCGAGCATGCCACTGCACTCCAGCCTGGGTGACCGAGTGAGACAACAACTCAAACAAACAAACAAAAATACCATGAAGACAAGTTGTGCCCTTCAAGCAGAAATTCCAGGGCCTCTCCAAACTGTGTAAGTCTGAGACTCCAGCTGCCCTCTGAAGCCTGGGAGATGTCCCCAGATGTAGGAACTGGGTACTTGACTTCTCAGGAGTACAGCACCTCTGCCAAAGAAGAACAACCCCACAAGTCAGGAGTTATTAGAGAGATCATGTTTATGACACGCTTCTGGTTTTGGATTTGTGCTCACATTCCTGAGGCCCAGTTTTTTTTGCTCTGCTAATGGCATTCTCCCCCAGCTATTTTCTCCTGCCTTTCATAATCAGGCTTAATGAGAAAATGCGGTGGCTTCCTGGGCACGTGCATTAAATAGCAATTATATTGCATACCTGGTTCTGTTCAATGTGGCAGGTGTCAATCAAACACCTACATATAATGTGTCAAGCTTGGTGCTGGGGTAATTTGGGGAGGGGGGTACAGGAATGAGCAGGAAAATGCTTCTGCCTCAGGAGCTTGAGATTAGAGAGACAGAGGCCTGTTAGAGGGGATAATAGAGACTACAGATAAACACAGTTAGGGTCCAGCAGAGAGAGAGCGAGAGTGAGCCTGGGAAAGGCTTTCTGGAGGAGGTGGCTTTTGACTAGGTTTTAATGGGTAGATAGGAGTTCTGGCAAAGGGTTTTCCAGAGTGGGGCAGGAGGTGGGAATCTGTGTGAACAAAGCCACATGAGAGAAAAAGTATGGAGCATCTTTAAGAAATAACAAGGAGTTTGCTGAGATTGAGGGTGGGAAGGACATGCAGGCCTGTATCATTTAGGGACCTGGCAGGAAACAGATGGTGTGCTCACTGAAAAGGGTTTCACTGAGCAGAATTTAATAAGGGACTATTTATAGAGTTAGACAGGGTTAAGGAAATCAGCAAAGGATGGTGAGGCACCTAGGGATGAATAACTGTGGAAAGCTATTAGCTCCCCTGGGTCTGAACAGGCTAGGGAGTGGGAACAGTGTTTCTGTAGTCCAGGGCAGGCTGTGGTCTGGATCAAATGACAGGACCTGTTTGGCCACAGAGGAACACATCTACTGCCAGAAGCCTGGTGAGACAGGGAAGGAGGGAGAAAATGAAGACGCCCAGCCTTGTTTTCCCATCCTTCAGATCTACAGCTAGTGGCTCTCCTTGGCTAAATCTAGCCAAAACCAGAGGGCAGGGAACCCTGGATCAGCTTCCCAGCTCCCGGCCTCTCAGAGCAGAACAAAGGAGGACAGGGTAAATCCGGAGGGCAAATGAAGAGTAACCAACATAAAGCCAAATGACATGGAGAACCATGCTAAAAGGTTTTCTCAGGAGATCCAAAAGAAATTGTTTTTTGGTTTTGTTTTGTTTTGTTTTGTTTTTGAGTCAGAGTTGCCCAGCCTGCAGTGCAGTGCCTCATCACAGCTAGAATTCCTGGACGCAGGTGATCCTCCACCTCAGCCTCCAGAGTAGCTGGGACTAGAGGCCAAGTCATCAAGCCTGGTTATTTATTTATTTATTTATTTATTTATTTGAAAAGACAAAGTCTCACTGTGTTGCCTAAGCTGGTCTTGAACTTCTGTGTACAAGCAATCCTCTCACCCACCTTGACCTCCCAAAGTGATGGAATTACAGGCGTGAGACCCCACATCTGGCCAAGAGAAGTGTTGGAAAGATACAAGGTCTGTGAATGCTGGCAGAAAAGCTATTTCGATGATGTTTGGTGATACTGGTGGCTCCTGCCTATGGGCACTGTGGGAAATGAGAGGTGACAATGGGTCCCCTAACCTGTGACTATATACAGACAGGTACACTCTCCTGCCCTTGCCCTGTCCCACAAGCCTATATTCCCTTGGCCTCCATGTCTAGAGGGCCTTTCTCCTACGTCAACCAGTCTTTCTTCCATGAAAGGATGGCAGCTGTGGCTAATGGAGGAGGTACCCAGAATACCAGTGACATCTTCTCTGTCTCCCTACCTATAATTTAAGACTCTTTTAGTTGTATGTGACAGAAGATCCAATTTAAGCAGGCTTAAGTCAGAAAGATAGTGGGGTGACTTATAAAATGTATGACTCAGATAAAGAGTCTAGAAATTGTACCTGGTTTCAGCCGGATTCAGGAGTTCGGTATCATCTGGATCTGTTCTCTCTTCACGAATAGTCTCTGCACTCCTGTGTTATTTTCCCTCCCAAGCAAGGCCTTTCCTGGTAGCGAGATAGCAACCCTCACAGCTCAAGATTTCCTTTTTCCAGTTCCACACCCAGCAGAAAAAGAGTTCTGATGCCTGTTAGTTCAAACAAGACTTCTGGGCCTTAGCCTGAGGCCCACTCAGCCCCAGTTGAACTCAATACAGTCTTGGAACTAAAGGAATGTGATGATCTGATTGGCCAGACCAGAGTCACTCCCTCACTCTACCCTGTTCTCCCAAATTTCTGAACAAGTCATGGGTTCAGCTTCACCTGAAACAAACTGCGAGTTGAGACGTGTGCTGTTCACAGCAGGGACCAAGTGGCAAGGACAACAAACCTCCTGCCTGTTGTGTTTCTGAGCTATTTCCTGAAGGCAATCAGGACACACTCTTGAGTTGTATTGTAGGGCTACAAAACCCATAAAGTTTGGTTATTAACCACATAGTTTGAGGTTGATTAAATTTAGACTGAGAGAGGGTGCCTTAGTCTGTTGGGGCTGCTGTAACAAAAATACCATAGTCTAGGTAGCTTATAAACAACATAAATTTATTTCTTGCTGTTCTGGAGTCTGGGTTGTCCAAGATCAAGGTGCCAGCAGATTTGGTATCTGACAAGGGCCTACTTTCTGGTTCATGGATGGTGCCTTCTCTCAGTGTCATCACATGTTGGAAGGGGAAAGGCAGCTCTCTGGGCTTCTCTCACAAGGACACTAATCCCATTCATGAGAGCTGTGTTATCATGATCTGGTAACCTCTCAAGGAGCTCCACCTCCTAACATCATCACATTGATGATTAGGTTTCAACATATGAATGGGGCAGGGGCACAAACATCAGATCACAAAAGAGAAGAAAAATTAAACAAGGACCACAACTGAAGTTCTGCTTTAAAATCTTAAGAATTCAACCAAGAAAATATCTTGCAGTTTTTATTATATTTAATGCTGAAAGTCTGAATGCTTTCCCCCTAAGAACAGGAATAAGGCTAGGCTGTCCATTTCACCACTTCTATTCAATATCTCACTGGAAGCTTTAGCCAATATGACAGGGCAAGTAAAAAAACTAAAAGAAATATTGAAAAGAAGGAAAATTTTCCCTATGACATAATATTCTACATAAGAAATTCCAAGAAATTATAAAATAATTCTTAAAAGTAATAAGTGATTTTAGAAGGGTTGCAGGATACAAAATTAACACACAAAAACCACTTGTTATTTTTAATATACTAACAATGTACAATTGGAAGTGGAAATTTTAAAATATTGTATATCATAGCTCCAAAATGTAAAAGATTAGGTATATAGCTAACAAAATATATATAGAACCTGCAGTCTCAGAATTATAAATCATTGATGAAAGAAATTTTTAAAAAAACTAAATAAATGGAGAGACATACTTGTTCATGGATTGGAAGACTCAACATAGTAATGATAATAATGTTAATTCTCCCATAATTGATTTATGGATTTAATACAACTCTGCTATAAATCCCAGCAGGACTTTTTGTAGATATATCAGACAAGCTGATTTTAAAGTTCATATGGAAAGCAAAAGAATTAGAGTAACTAAAGCTATTTTGAAAAAGAAGAAAGTTGGAAGAATCAGACTCTTCTATTTTAATATGGCAGACAAGACAGTGTAGTATCAGAGAAAAGATAGACAGATAGATCAATGAAGTAGAATAGAGAGATTTCAGAAATAGACCCTTACAAATACACCTAATTGAATTTTGACAAAGGTGCAAAAGTTATTCAAAGAAGAAAGGATAGTCTTTTCAGTTAACAGTATTGGAACAACTTACATCGCATACCAAAAAAAAGTTTACCTCAACCTAAACATCACATTTTATACAAAAATTAACCCCAAGTGGATGAGATCTAAAGGAAAAGAGTAAAATATAAAACTTTTAGACAAAAACAGGGGAAATAGACCAGGTGTGGTGGCTCAAACCTGTAATCCCAGCACTTTGGGAAGCCAAGGTGAAAGGATTGCTTGAGACCGTGGGTTCGAGACCAGCCTGGACAACTTGGTGAGACCTCATCTCTACAATAAATCAAAAAATTAGCCAGGCGTGGTGGTGTGTGCCTGCAGTTCCAGCTACTTGGAAGGCTGAGGTGGAAGGATTGCCTGAGCCCAGCAGGTCGAGGCTTCACTGGCTGTGAGCATGCCACTGTACTCCAGCCTGGGCAGCAGAGTGAAACTCCAACTCAAAAAAAAAAAAAAGAAAGAAAGAAAACGTGGGAAATCATTATGACCTGGATTTGGTCAAAGAGATCTTAAACATGAAAGAATAACTTATAAAATTAAAAAATGATACATTGAACTTTACAGGCAATAAAAATGTTTTCTCAACAAAAGGCACTTAAGAGAATGAACAAACAAGCTACAGACTGGGAAGAAAGAGTTGCAGATCACATATTCAACATATCTAGACTTGTATCCAGAATACATAAATCAAAACTCATTAGTAAGAAAACAAATCCAACCCTAAAAATAGACAAAAGTGGAGACGCTTCACTGAAGGGAATATACAGATGACAGATAAAACATATGAAGATATGTTCAGCATTGTTATCCAATAGGGAAATGTAAATTAAAACCACAATAAGATGCTGGTAATTATCTATCAGAATAGCTAAAATGAAAACCAGCACCAAGTGCTGGTAAGGAAGTAGAACAGCTTGTATGTTTAAGCATTCCTGGTGGGACTGGAAAATGGTATAGCCATTCTAAAAGACAGTTTGGCTATTTTTTATAAACTTTTAAACACAGTTTGACCCTATGGCCTGGAAGTCCCATTGCTGAGTACAGATCCTAGAGAAAAAAACAAGCAAACCAAAAAAAAACCACTTTTGTTTATACAAAAATCTACAAGTGAATGATTATAGCAGCCCTATTCATAATCACCCCAAATAGGGAATGACCCAAGTATGTTTCAATAAGTGAATAAACAAGCAGACCACAGTCTATCTATAAAATGTTTTCCATTCAGCAAGAAAAAGGAACATGGCTATTGATATGCACAAAACTTGGATGAATCTCAAAAGCATTAAACTCAGTGAAAGAAGCCAGTCTCAAAGTTATAAAGAATATGATTCCATCTGCATGACAGTCAAAAACACAAAACTATAGTGATGGAGAACAGATTAGTAGTTTCTAGAGGTTAAAAGTAAGGAAAGGGTGTGACTGTAAAGGTATAGCATGAGGGAGTTATTTGTGGGTGATGGAACTGTTTTATATTCTTTTTTTTTTTTTTTTTTGAGAGTCTCACTCTGTCAGCCAGGCTGGAGTACAGTGGCATGCTCATGGCCGCCACAACCTTGACCTGCTGGGCTCAGGTGATCCTTCCATCTCAACTTTCCAAGTAGCCGGAACCACAGGTGTTTGCCACCACGCCCAACTAATTTTTTGATTTATTGTAGATGAGGTCTCTCCATGTTGCTCAGGCTGGTCTTGAACCCCTGAGCTCAGGCAATCTTCTCACCTCTGCCTCCCAAAGTGCTGGAATTATAGGTGTGAGGCACCACGCCCAGCTGGAACTGTTTTATATTCTAATTCAGATGGTGGTTATGAGAATTTTTTTTTCTTGGGTCAGAGTCTTGCTCTGTTGCCTAGGCTGGAGTGCAGTAGCACAATCACAGCTCACTGCAGCCTTGACCTCCTGGGCTCAGGCAATCTTTCCACCTCAACTTTCTGAGTAGCTGGACTACAGGCACATGCCACTACGCCTGGCTCATTTTTTATAGAGCTGAGGTCTCACCATGTTGCCCTTTCTGATTTTGAGCTCCTGGGTTCAGGCAGTTCTCCTGCCTTGGCCTCCCAAAGTGCTGAAATTATAGGCATGAGCCAACACACCCAGCCAGAATTTTAATACATGTTAAAAACCATAGAACTGTACACTAAAGTTTATTATTTTGATCAATACACTTAGACACATACATGCACACACCCCTTAAAGTCAGGTTGGTGTATATGCGTCCAGCATTTGGAAGAAGTTGTCTGTTTAATGCTGAGGAATTCCTGCTTTCTGTTGTGCTCTTACTCTTGGGAAGTTCAAAGCCTCAAGTGGCCTGATGTTGCCTTAATTCCCACTGAGGATAAGTGACCTAATTGTTTTATGTACTGTTGGACTTGGAAGATATGGAAACTTCTTAATGCAACATCTTTAGGACCAGCCAGTGCCTCCATGGTTATCTGGCTTGAGGACACACATGCCACATGGATCATGGAGAAGATTAGGAAGACTTTTCAGACTTAAGCTGAGTTTAGAAGTCACTGAAATGGTAATCAAGTAAATGGGAGAGCAGAGGGAGCAATAAATAAGCAAAGGCTCAAAGACACAGGCACAGGGCAGAACTGATACAGTGGACATAGTGGGGGCTGGGTAGGGACCTGAGTGGGCCAAGGAGCTGGCACACCATGCTGTGTTAGGAAACTACTGAAAGGGCTTTAGGCAGGAGAGTGACTCTGCCAGATTTGCATCTTGGAAATATCGCTCTGTCTGTCTGGTTTACAGAATGAGTTAGCAGACAAGAATGGAGGCAGGGAGAGCCTTAGGAAGTTGATGGAGTAGTCTTGGTGAGAAATGAGGCAAACCTGAACCAAGGCAGGATAAGTGAGGGTGGGAGGAAAAGAGATGAATTTGAGGATTATTTGGCAGTGAAATCAGCAGAACTTGGTATGTGACACAGGACGCAGAGTTGTCTAGAATGTTCTCAGAGTGGACCCAAACTGTTTCAGTATCTCAGCTGTGTCACGTATTTCCTGTGGAGTTGTGGGCAGGCTACTTCACTTGCTTTTGCCTGAGTTTTTCACCTGTAGATGAAGTTACTTCATCGAGTTGTGACGATCAGAGTTAATTTTGCTTAGCCCAGTGCCTGGTACATGGTAAGCCCTCAAACAATGTTTACAGGTAATAACAAAATTTAGGGATGACTATTTCTAGGAAACAAATCACTCCCAAATCCAGTGGCTTAAAATAGCAATAATCAGGCCAGGTATAGTGGCTCATGCCTATAATCCCAACAATGGGGGAGGCCGAGGCGAGAAGGTTGCCTGAGCCCAGGGGTTCGAGACCAGCTTGGGCAACTTAGCGAGACCTAGTCTCTAGAATAAATTGAAAAATTAGCCAGATGTGGTGTTGTGCACCTGTAGTTCCACTGCTTGGAAGGCTGAGGCAGAAGGATCACCTGAGCCCAGCAGGTAGAGGATGTTGTAGCCATGAGACTGCTTCTGCTCTCCAGTCTGGGTGACAGAATGAGACTTCAACTCAAAATTATCATCATCCTACTATTATTGCTCACAGTTCTGAGGCTGAGGGCTGACTGGGCTCAGCCTTACTGGGAGTCTCTTTTGATTTCAGGGAGCTGGGTGGCTGGGGCTGGGGTCCTCTCAAGGCCATCCTCACTTATTTATCTGCTACCTGGGTTGATAAGACTCAAACAGCTGGGGCTTCTCTGTTTCTCTCTCTCTCTCTCTCTCTCTCTCTCTCTTTCTCTCTCTCTCTGTTTCTTTCTCTTTGCTCTCACCTTCCTTCCCCCTCTCTGATTTTACCATGTTATCTCTACAACATAGCATCTTCAAGGGAGCTGGACTTCCTACGCGATGCCTCAAGGTTTCAAAGTGAGTGTTGCAAGAAGAGAAATCAGCAGACATTGACCTATGTAACCTAACCTTGGACTCTGCACAGCTTCACTACTGCTGTATTTTGTCTATCAAGGCGATCACAAAGTTCTGCCCAGGTTCAAGAGAAGGTTTCAGAGATTCCATTTTCTTTTCTTCCATATATATTTAGTTATTTCAATTTGTAGAGGTGGGGTCTCACTGTGTTGCTCAGGCTGGTCTCAAACTCCTGGCCTCAAGCAGTCTTCCAACCTTGACTTCCCAAAGTGCTGGGATTATAGGTGTGAGCCACTGTGCCTGGCCGAGACTCCATTTCCTGATGGAGGAGTATTTTGCAGACCTACTTTTTAGCCACCAGAGAACCCAGGATGAAAAGTCTGGGATTTCTGGGGAGAGGAACCATAAGTTTATTTTTTCCCATTTTGGGACCCATGTTGAGGTACATAACCGGGTAGAGATTCTCTGAAGGCAGTTGTATGTTGAGTCTGACATTTGGGAGACAGACGATAGAGATGGATATTGAAAATTTATGAACAGATAGGGTCATCCTAGGAGACTGTGCAGCCCAGAAAGAGGGCATAAGACAAGCCAACATCAGTGTGGAGCAGAATGTCCAAGAGTGGAGATATGAAAGCTTACTCTGCCTGGCTAGTTCCTCCAGACATCCATCTGGTTTTACCCCTAGAGTGTTGTAGTCTGAGAATTCTTTATCTGGGTCTCAAGATCCTCTTGGCAAAAGCAGAGACATCTTTCCAGCAAGACTGGACCTTCGGTTTCCCAGATCAAGTTCCACAGGCCACTGACAGAATCTGCTACCTTCTCTCTAGGGCTAGGCTGTGTCGTGCAGGGAGCACAGGGTTCTGATTGCTTCTGTCCTGTACATTTCCAGTATAGGACAAGGAATAGATCCTCTGCCCTTCTCCCTGAAGTCAGATGTCTTCTCTGAAGTAAAAGTCTTTGAGCAAGTTGTTAGGAAAGTTCTTCCTCTCCAACCACTTCAAAATGTCCTTTTGAATTCAAGCCACATCCCAATAATTAGCCTTCAGTTCCTTTTAGAGAATCACATTGGTACAAGGGCTAGCCTGGTTCCTCTTTTGTGAGTTGCCACAAGGAAAAAGGAAGTGACCTGCCATCTATGAAAGGGCCCGGTTCCAAAACAGGTGTGTCTAACTTCAGAGCCAAACCCTTCACCCCAGGTGTCCCTCCAAAATTCACTCGTGTGAACAGATCCAGAATGGGACTGAACATTTGAACAGCTGAATACAATGCACCCCAGCTGGCTCCTGACAGATTGCACTGAGTATGGTGGGTTTAATTTGAGCAAGTAGTTGCAATGAAACAGGGCTTGCTGTGGGGACGTGGCAGAGTCAGAATGTCTTCTCTCAACCTCTTTTTCTCCCTGGGAAAGAAGATGAATTAAAGAACTGATGCATACTCCCTCTCATGCAGACTTTGAAAGTAACCACCCTTATGGTCTCATGAAACCTTTCCTCTACCCGAATCATGCATTTGAGATTCTTAGTCTTCTCTTATCTTTGATTGCTCCCATTCCTGATGAAGCTACTTTTCCATCTTCCAATCCTGTAGGCTTCACTTTCCTACATGAACAGACTCCTGATGGATTGATCTCCCTGTTCTAATCCATTTTACACACCTCAGCCAGGTTTATCTCCAATCTAGGTCAGCCCTTATGCAAACATGTTCAATGACTACTCATTATCTCTACAAATAGCTAATCTTTGTATATTATTTTATAGTGTAACACATGGCTTATCTTGTTTAATTCTCATAATAACCCAGTTGATATGGAAGGGAACTTAGAGTCAGACAAATATAAATTCTTCATTCAAGGCCTTTCATGGTATGTCCCAGCCATCCCTATTCCCTCTTTATGGAAGAAACGGAATATTGGGATCAGACAGACCTGGGTCTCAAGGCTGACTATGTGATCTTGGCCAAGTTTTCTAACCTCTCAGGCATTATTTTCTTTTTCTGTAAATTAGATCAGATGATTCAGTAAATCACATACTATGAAAGTGTTTAGGACATAGATGCTTGACACATACTGGTTTCTTCCCCTCCTCTCTCTGTCTTTAGGGGTTTTCCCTATTCTCCTCTCTCCTCAATGCCTGGTGAATTCCTACTCTCACATTGAGGGCATGTCTGAAATTCTGCCTTTCTTAATCTCACCTGATGGGTATTTCAAGGGTAGTCTTGAACTCCTGTGACTTTGTGGTGGTTCTGCCTGTAGACTAGCACGTTCTCTTGTCTTCTGTCCTATCCTACCTACTAGAATATTAGTTCTTGATGACAGGAGCAGCGTCCTCTCTTTGACCTCACCACTTGGCACTTCCTATGGTGCTGGCGCAAAGAAGTCACCCAGATAACATTTGTAAGATTGACTCAAGACCACAGGAGGCTACATGTGTTCCTCATGCTCGTTTCCTGACTGCTGTGATTTTTTTTTTTTTGAGTTGGAGTCTCACTCTGTCGCCCAGACTGGAGTGCAATGGCCACTCCCAGCCACCGCAGCCTCGACCTGCTGGGCTCCGGCGACCCTTTCGCTTCAGCCTTCCAAGTAGCTGGAATTACAGGTATGCACTACCACGCCCGGCTGATTTTTTGATTTATTGTAGAGATGAGATCTTGCTGCCCAGGTGGGTCTCGAACCCGCAGGCTCAGGCAATCCACTCACCTCAGCTCCCAAAGGCGCAGGATTACAGGCTGAGCCATGTGATATTTACTTTCAGCTGAACACTGGTCACTTTTCCTGTTCTGTTATTGTGTACCAGAATGAAAGATGACAGCCCAGGAGGAGATTGACTTGCAGAGGTTTGTGGGGTGATCTCACAGAATTTAGTCGTTGCTTTAAAGCTTTTGTTAACTTTTTTTTTTGAGTTGGAGTCTCACTCTGTTTCCCAGGTTGGAGTGTGGTGGCATGCTCATAGCCACCCCAGCATCAATCTGCTGGACTCAGGCAATCCTTCCGTCTCAGCCTTCCAAGTAGCCAGAACTATAGGCAAATGCTACCATGGCTGGCTAATTTTTTGATTTATTGTTCTACAAAAAATGAGATCTTGCCAAGTTGCCCAGGCTGTTCTCAAACCCATGGGCTCAGGCAGTCCGCTCACATCGGCCTCCCAAAGTAATGGGATTACAGGCTTGCGCCACTGCGCCGAGCCTTGTTAACACTTTTAAAATTGGGTGGTTTCACATAAAGACCCAGATTCCTAGTTTCTCTTTAAAATTTCAGAAGATGAAGCCATGCTGGACCCTCACTTCCATGTGACAATGGTTGGCCAGGCTGTCAGGACCACTACAGACCCCACAGGCCTGCTTTCCTCACTACTGCCCTGACTGACCACTGTTGGCATGGACGTTTGCAGTCCTTGATGTCAACTATAAAAATTGTTGAAATGTACTTAAACTCTACCTTTAAGAACAAAGTTGTTCTTTTTTTTTTTTTTTAAGGACGTGACCAAGAAGGTGTTATTTCCCTGAGTGTGAAGAGGTGGTTCTGCTTATTTTTTATTAGAACAGAGTCACCTTGGCTGGAATGCAGTGACACAGTTGTAGCTCCCTCACTGCAACCTCAAACTCCTGGGCTCAAGCAATCCTCTTGCCTCAGCTTCCTGAGTAGCTGGACCTACAGACACATGTCATCACACTTGGTTAATTTTTTTTTTCCAAGACTGTTGCCCAGTCTTGTCTCAAACTCCTGGCCTCAAGTGATCCTCCCACCTTAGCCTCCCAAAGTGCTGGGATTATAGATGTGAGCCACTGGACCTTTCTCCTCTCCATCTGTAGACATCGTTTATTTGTTTAGAATCGGTGGTGATGGAAGATTTATGCCCTCTTCCAACTCCAGCCACCTGTCAAGGAGCCATCAGTCCCATCCCATCCAGCATGGTAGAGTGGAAAAATGTTAGGTCATTCTGCTATCTCTTTTCAGACTGATCCCTCCACTTCCTGAGGGGAAAGGCAGAAGTGAGGGAAAGAAGGAGGAAGAAGAGGATTTTCTCCATTTATGATTTATCACATTTAACATTCACCCTAAGCTTCTGAGTCAGATATCATTCCTTTTTGACTCATGACAAAATCAAGGCACATAGAGACCATTATTCAGCCTCTGTCCCAAAGTTAGAAAATACACAATGGAGTTTGAGCCCAGATGTGTCTAACTCATGTCATGTTTTCCCACTATTCTGTCTGCCTTGGGTCTTCAACCTCTTCCTGCCATGTTTCTAAGACTGGTGTTTGCATAACTGTTTACTAACTTGAGGACTGTTACAAGCTGAGCTGAAATAAAACTTGGATTTCTGCTGTAAATAGAAGTTTCTGGGTGTGTGTATTTGGGGGTCCAAATTTTATACCATAAATATCTCTATAACTTGAGTGGTCTTCAGAGAAATGAGAACAAATAAGAATAACAGGCCAGGCTCAGTGGATCAGCCTGTAATCCCAGCACTTTGGGAGGCCAAGGCTAGTGGATTGCCTAAGCCCATGGATTGCCTGAGCCCATGAATTCAAGACCAACCCGGGCAACTTGGCGAGATCTCGTCTCTACAATAAATCAAAAATTAGCCAGGCGTGGTAGCATGCACCTGTAGCTCCAGCTACTTGGAAGGCTGAGGTTGAAGGTTCACCGGAGCCCAGCAGGTCAACACTAGAGTGGCCATGAGTGTGCCATTGCACTCCATCCTGGGCGACAGAGTGAGACTCTAACTCCAAAAAATAATAATAATAATAATAGATAAAGACATTCTAAAATAAGAATAATGCATACCAATGGTTTATATCACAGAGTGCTTCTTATGCACATTTCCTCATTTGGTTCTCACATTATTGAGGTACTTTTGTTGAAGTTTTCAGATAAAGCAACTAAACAGCAAAAGGATTAAACGGCCTAGCTAAGTATGTAGGTGGTAGAAATAGAATTAGAACTGAGATTCTTAAATCCTCTTTCCATTATCTGATTCTTCTTAGTTTTTGCTTATACCAGGGCATATGTTGATTTGGAAGCTCTAAATCTACTTTTTTTTTTGAGTCAGAGTCTCACTCTGTCACCCAGGCTGGAGGGCAGTGGCACACATGCAGCCACTGCGGCCTCGACCTGCTGGGCTCCGGCTATCCTTCCGTCTCAGCCTTTCAAGTGGCTGTAACTACAGGCATGTGCCACCCATGTCCAGCTAATTTTTCATGATTTATTATAGAGATTAAGTCTTACCAAGTTGCCCAGACTGGTCTCAAACCCATGGGCTCAGGCAGTCCTCTCACCTCAGCCTCCCAGAGTGCTGGGATTATAGACGTGAGTCACCTGCCTACTTCTACTATTATTATTCTCATCTGTTGCTATTACTCAGTCATAGCTAACACTTATTGAGCCTTCATGTGGACCAGGGTCAGGGCTAAGTCCTGTGCTTTCATTAATTCACTTATGCTCACAACAGCCATGTGACATAGGTACTCTTCTTATCCCTCTTTAACTGATGAGGGTATTGAGACTTAGATGGATATTAAGTAGCTTACTTCAGGTCACACTGCTAATAACTGGTAGAACATACTGAACTCCGAATCTAGATGACTCATGGAAATTTCTGCAACTTCTACCTCTCTATGTAGATTGTAAACCACATGGGGACCATGGCTACACATACTCCACCGAGCTTAACAAAATGGTTGTATGCTGCAGCTATGCAAGTTATTAATTAATGACAGCTAATTTTTCTAGGCCATTTTGGTTTTTCTTTTCCTACAGGGATTTTCAGATCGTACTTTTCTCAGGATAATCCTGATTTTTTGTTGGTTGTTTTGGTTCATTTTCATACACTGTAATTGAAAATTAAGCTCTCATGCATCTCCTTTGCAGGGCTGTGATCCACAATCTGTAATCACAACTTTTCTTTAAATTGATCATCTTCTTTTGGGCTGTTAATAAACATGTCTGGCTTCATTTGGGTTTTCAAATTGTTATTTCCAGATGGTGAGACTTTCAGATCTAATAAGCTCATACACACCCCACCTACATAGACATTTGAACAAAATGCTACATCTTTGGCAATTTTTGTGCTGGTGGTACAATGATGAAGAAGAAAGAAGAAGTCTCCCAATGTTATCAATCTCTCCCACCCATGAAAAAGCCATTACATTGTCAACCAATCAAAATATAAATGAATCATGTTTAATATTGTTATTTCTTACTTTTATTTTTTCCCATCTTAAAATTCAGTCTGGTTCATTTACTTTTTGCCTCAAGGTTTGCCTGTTCTGGGCAATTCATATAAATGAAATCATAATATGTGTCTTTTTGTGTCTGACCTCTTCCACTTAGCATAATGTTTTCAAGACTCATCCACACCATACTACCTATCAGTACTTTATTCCTTTTTATAGCTAATCATATTTCATGGATAGATGTGCAGTATTTTGTTTACCTAAGTTGTTAAACAACCTGACAGACATTTAGATTTTGCTTTCACTATTTTATTTATTTATTTTTATTAAACAAATATGCATCGTTCAGTCACCCTTGTTGATAAGGGGTGTCCACCCCACCCCCAGACAGATATTGACTACCATTAATCCCACCACCCTCCCTGTCCCCCCCCATAGATTCCCACCACTGTCAATCCTTTTCTTATAGTATTACGATAGATGTTCAAGGTCCACTTATTTTTTATTATTTATTTTTTGAGTTGGAGTCTCACTCCGTCACCCAGGCTGTAGGGCAGTGGCACACTCCTAGCCACTGCAGCCTCAAACTGCTGGACTCAGGTGATCCTTTCACCTCAGCCTTCCAAGTAGCTGGAACTACAGACATACACCACCATTCCTGGCTAATTTTTTTATTTATTGTAGAGATGAGGTCTCGCCAATTTGCCCAGGCTGGTCTCGAACCTGCGGGTTCAGGCAATTCTCTCACCTCAGCCTCCCAAAGTGCTAGGATTACAGCGTGAGTCACCGCACCCAACCTTGTTTTCACTTTTTAACTATCATTAATAATGTGGCTATGAACATTTGTTGTACAACTTTTTGAGTAAGGACATGTTTTTAGTTCCCTTGGGCGTATACCTAGGAGTGGAATTGCTGGGTCATATGGTAACTCTATGTTTAATTTCGTGAGGAACTGCCAGATGTTTTTCTACAGAGCCTGCACCATTTTACATTGCCACCCACACAGTATGAATATTCTAGTTTATCTGCCTTCTGACTGACACATGTCAGTGTCTCTTTTTTTAGTAGCTTCCTAATGAGTACAGCATGACATCTTTTTTTTTTTTTTGAGTTAATGTTTCACTCTGTCACACAGGCTGGAGTAAAATAGTATAATCACCACAGCCTTGACTTTCTGGGCTCAAGTGATTCTTCCTCCTTAGCCTCCTAAGTAGCTGAGACTAGAGGTATGTGCTAGCATACCTAGGTAATTCTTAACTTTTTTGTAGAGATGTAGTCTTACTATGTTGCCTAGGCTGGTCTCAAATTCCTGGGCTCAAGCAATCCACCTGCTTCAGCCTCCAAAGTACTGGGGTTACAGGTGTGAGCCGTCATGCTCAGCCTCAAAATGGCATCTTATTGTGGTTTTGACTTATATTTCTCTAATGACTAATGATGTTGGACATCTTTTCATGTACTTATTGTCAATTTGTATATCTTCTTTGGAGATATGTCTGTTCAAGTCCTTGCCTATTTCATTTATTTATTTGTGTATTTATTTATTTATTTATTGAGTTGGAGTCTCACTCTGTTGCCCAGGGTGGAGTGCAGTGGTGCGCTCAGGGCCACCGCAGTTTTGACCTGCTGGGCTCAGGTGATCCTTCTGCCTCAGCCTTCCAAGTAACTGGAACTACAGTCATGAGCTACCACACCCAGCTAATTTTTTATTTTCTTTTATTGTAGAGATGAGGTCTCACCAAGTTGCCCAGGCCGGTCTCGATCCACTGAGCTCAGGCAATCCTTTCACCTCAGCCTCCCGAAGTGCTGGAATTACGGACTTCAGCCACTGCACCTGGCTGTGCCTATTTTAAAAATTGGGTTGCCTTTTTATTGTTGTAAGAGATCTTTATATACTTAAAACCCTTGTCCAATATATGATTTGCAAATTTGCCTTTCTTCAATCAGTTGCAAAGCAAACTTTTTCAAGAGAATTTGTATTTTGCTGCCATATTGTGAGGGTTGATTGTCTCCACCAGGTCCTACCTCCTACTTACCCATAGGTATTTGGAAGGTCACCAGAGTTTATGCTCAAAAGTGGGGATTGGAGAGAGAAGGAAGCACTTTCTTTTCAGAGGGTCTCACATTGAGACTATGCATTAATGCTGCCCATCATCTTTAAGGGAAACCATGGTCACCATCTACTATGGTGAAACATGCTGTGGATGCTGAGGATGCATGTTGAGGCAGAAATTTGTGGGTTTATTGCATTGTTATCCATGGTGGGAGGGAGACATTGTTTTTGCCTTAGAATTGTTCTTAAAGAAACATTCTGGAGCCAGTGAGCTCCACAATCATCCAGAAGGAGTATTTACAGCACATTTCTTCCTATCAAAACGAGTTTGCTGTTTGAGGTGATGTGAGTGGAAGCTGGTCTCATTTTCCCTCGTTCAGGCTTCCCTGTGACTTCATTCCTGCCTGTCGTGTTAAAGACCTGGAGCCCACACTGAGGTGGAATAGGGAAGCAGGAAGTACAGCTGAAGAAGGTGACTCAGTGGGAGAAAAAGAGTCACCAAGGACAGTTATTTGTTCTGGGTCTTTGCAGAGGGAGCAGCCCTACTTGTCTGCATGTTGATTAAGCCATACGTCGCTATCCGATTTCCGAAGGCTTGCAGCAGCACCCTTCTGCTTTGTCAAGGTGGATATTGCTGTTAGTAGCAAGGACTTAGGGAGGCCCTTACTAGGCTCATTTACTTCCTTGTCATTCTAGGCATGGCCACACTCAATCTGAACTTGCCTTTTAACAAGATGTGATTTTTATGCACATCAAAGTTTAAGAAGCACAGATTCATGTTATACTCTCCCTGCACCTGCTCATCTCACATGGTTATTCAGTTGATGCCAGTGTGAGTCAGTCTTCCTCTGTCTTTTCATGGATTCCTTGGGTTTGGACTGGTATACTCCTAGTACTAGCTGCAACTTCCATTCATTATTGAGTGGAGAAAAATAATATCAGTCAGGCAGGGTAACTCACACCTATAATCCCAATACTTTGGGAGGACAAGGTAGGAAGATTGCTTGAGCCCAGGAGTTTGTGAACAGCCTAAGCAACACAGTGAGACTTTGTCTTTACAAAAAATAAAAAAATTGGCTAGGTGTGGTGGTGTGTGCCTTTAGTACCAGCTACTCAGGAGGCTGAGGTGGAAGGATTACTTGAGCCGAGGAGGTCAAGGCTGTGGTGAGGCATGATCATGCCACTGTACTTTATCCTGGGCAACAGAACAAGACCCTGACTCCAAAAAGAAATAATAATAATGATAACCTCTTGATCAATTGACATTTTCCTAAAGTGCTTTTGGGCTTGTAACCAATTCCATAGAAATCCTGAGATAGGATTTGTGTTTATTTTTGAGACTTCTCCAGCATTCTCCCCTTCTTCCTTCTCCCCCTTCCTGTCTTCCCACAGCTCAATACTTACCCCTCTTGTTGTTTATCATTACCCCACTTAGACTCCTGTCTATGCTGAGTTTCATCTATGATGGCTCCTCATTGGAAATGAGCTTCTTCAGGGAAGGAGTCTTATATAATTTATTGTTATATGTTGACTCCCACCCCTGGATCTAACACAGATCCTTGGGCATAGTTTAAATTTGCAGAATTTAATTAGGTTGTTACAATCACATTGAAAGTTATTTCATGAGATACCCCCAAAATTGGGGTTTTTTACTTTATTTTATTTATTTATTTTCTTGAGTCAGAGTCTCACTCTGTCCCCCAGGCTAGAGTGCAGTGGGATGCTCACAGCCACCAGCCTCAACCTGCTAGGCTCAGGTGATCCTTCCATCTCATTCTTCCAAGTAGCTGGAACCACCAGCATGTGCTACCACTACCAGTTAGTTTTTTGATTTATTGTAGAGACGAGATCTCACCAAGTTGCCCAGGCTGGTCTTGAACCCCTGTACTCAGGCAGTCCTCTCACCTCTGCCTCCCAAAGTGCTTGGATTATAGGCATGAGCCACCATGCCCAGCTCCAAAAAAATTTTTTAAATGCCTTTTCTTCTAGTACCCAGACCCTGAAACTGTGATTTCGCTACTACCAACTGACATTATTAGCAAACATTACATTCAGTGCATTTCATGGATCCTTTGTGTATCATAATTTTAACTCTGACTTTTTTTTTTTAATCAGGATCTCACTCTGTTGCCCAGGCTAGAGCTCAGTGGCGTGATCACAGTTCACTGCAGCCTCAAACTCCAGGGCAGAAGAGATCCTCCCCTTAGCCTCCCAAGTAGCTGGAACTCCAGGCACATGCCACCATGCTTGGATAATTTTTGTTTATTTTTTGCAGAGACGAGGTCTCACCATGTTGCCTACGCTGGTCTCAAACTCCTGGCCTCAAGTGATTCTTCTTGCCTTGGCCTCCCAAAGTGCTGGCATTACAGAAGCCACTGCACTTGGCCAACTTTAACTTTTTTAAAAATTTATAGAATAAAAGTAAATATCAATCTGCCAAAATAAATGCAATAGACTGAGGGAGGAATTTTGTAAATGTAGTCACACTGGAAATATTTTACATTAATTTTTCTCTTCAACTTCTGACTCTGCTTCTTTTTAGCTCTATAACCATGGCTTATCTGTCAGAGCCAAAATTGTTTTGAGCATTTCCTGGGAAAATCTATAAAGAGTGTATATCTGCACTAATAGCCGGCATTTGTTAGTTTTACTCTATGTGAGCCAGGTAAAAGATACCTAAGTGTTTTACTTATAGTCTCATTTTTAAGCCTCCTAATGACTCAATGAGGCTGATATTTTTATTATTCCCATTGTTATAGATGGGGAAGCAGAGGCACAGTCTGCAAGAAAAGTGTTTTGCCCAAGTTCACAAACTAATAAAGTGGTGAGGCTAGCATTTGAACACAGACTGTCTAACCATACAGCCTGCCTCCTCAAGAGTTGCTGCTGAATTAGTTTCTTCCTTCAAAAGGCCTCATGTGATTTAACATGTCTTATTTCATGGCATATTTTAAAGACCCTCTGATTATACATTGCTCTCATCTATATTTCCCCATTGGCCAATGTGTTGCATGAATTAGATAATCTATAATTGATTCCATGAGCTTACAGGGGAGTTCTTGGAAAAGCAATGATTGTTTTAATATGACAAGTTCTTGATATAGGGGCATCTTTCCTATGTATTATGGACCTCTTGATTTTAATCTTCACTGACTCCATTCTCCATCTTAAAATGTACCTATTGGAAAGGGTAAGGAATAAATCATTGATGGTGGTGTCACATATGGTGGTTGAGCTAATATGGATGGATTCTTCTGCCATCTCAACCACATAGAAATATAGCATTCCCTTCCAAGTTAGTATAGAGCCAAACTCAAACTCAAAAGAATTAAAGGAAAATTCCTGTGTGCCAGAAACAAAAAGGGAATTCAAAGCCAGAAGGGTAAATAAGAGTTAACGCCTAGACCTTCTTAGTTTGTTTTGTGTTGCTATAACAATACCAGAGACTGTGTAACTTATAAAGAAAAGAAGTCTATTCAGCTCACAGCTCTGTGGCTGGGAAGTTCAAGGGCACAGCCCTGGCTTCTGCTGAAGACTTTTGTGCTGCTTCATAACATGGTGGAGAAGATCAAAGGGGAAGGAGACACATGCAAAGAGACAAAGAGGTGTCTGGCTTTATAACATCCTATTCCTGTGAGAACTAATCCATTCTCACCAGAGCAAGAACTCACTGCCTCAAGAACAGAACTGGGTTATTCATGAGTGATCCACCCCCGACCTAACACCCCCCACTTGGCCCCACTTCTCAATAGTGCCACATTGGGAATCAAATTTCTACATGAGTTTTGGTGAGGACGAGCAAACCATATCTAAATCATAGCAAGAGGGGTTTTAATATCTGTGTAGGGAAAGGGCATATGATCTTGGCCCATATAAGAGAAGGAGCTAGAATCAGACCTCTACATAAAGCCTGGAACTACAAAATTTGTCACTGTCCTTAGAAAGAAGAGCAGAAAAATTCTACCCAGTGACTCAGGAAAACCTCAAGAAAGCTTGCCATTTGCTCATGGTAAAGAGTAAGGGAGAAAGGGAGTACCTATGAGAAACTTAAAACCCAGACTTATACTTCCATTAGTGCATGATCTAAAGTTAACCTCCATGTAATGCTAACATCCTATGCTGAAAAACTAGTATGAAAATTGTCCTGGAGACTGTAAAACTCAAGTTCCCAGGAGAAACAAATAACCTAGAAGTACACTTTCACAACTCATAGAAAAAAACCAACCCCCCTCCCCAAAAGACAAGCCTACAATCAAAAATTGCAAACTATACAGGAAAGGACATAGCAGGAGAATAGGTGACCCCAGGAGGAAGTGAGAGATGACCAAACAATCTGAAAGAGTGTATACTAAATATGTTTAAAAGGATTAAAGAAAAACAGGAGGAATAGCAACTGGAAAATAGAAAATGGTAGTGTGAAAAGGATGCCATAACTTCTAGAAATGAAACTTACAGTTGAAAAAAAAAACTCAAGACTGAAGTCCCAACTCAATAAATAAATAAATAAACAAACACATTTAAAAAACAAAAACAAAAACTCAATGATGCCGGGCATGGTGGCTCACACCTGTAATCCCAGCACAGGTTTGAGACAGCCTGAGCAACATGGCGAAACCTCATCTCTACAATAAATAAAAAATCAGGTGGGCATGGTGGCTCCTGCCCATGGTTCCAGCTACTTGGAAGACTGAGGCGGAGGGATCACCTGAACCCAGCAGACCAAGGCTCCAGTGGCCATGAGCATGCCACTGTACTCCAGTCTGGGTGACAGAGTGAGACTTCGATTCAAAAAAAAAAAACTCAGTGGATGAATTAAGCATCCAGTAAATACAATCAATTTAAGGATTGGTAAGCTGCAAAATAGATCTGAGAAAATTAGTCAAAATGCATCATAGAGTGATAGAAAGAAGGAATGTAAAAAGTCTCTGAGTCTCTGTACATTTGGATACCGAAAAGCATATATTAAAGGATTTAGGCCAGTTCAGGCCAGGTGTGGTGGTTCAGACCTGTAATCCTAACACTTGGGAGGCTGAGGTGGAAGAATCACTTGAGGCCAGGAGTTTGAGATCAACCTGGATACCATAGCAAGACCTAACTCTATTTTGAAATATTAATAAAATTTTTAAAATAAAAATTAAAGAACTTATAGTTCAAAGGAAAGGAAAACACAATAGAGGTTATAAGGCATTTAGAACTAAGCAATAGTGAAAATGCTATCTAAGAATTTACAGAGCGCCAATGCAGATTTTAGGAGTAAATATATTAAATGCATATATTGAAAAATAAAGCAAAACTAATCAAAGCAAAATAAAAAAGAACAAGTAAACTTTAAAAAAATTAGAAGCAGCCGGGCTCGGTGGCTCAGCTTGTAATCCTGCACCTTGGGAGGCTGAGGTGAGTGGATTGTCTGAGCCTGTGGGTTCGAGACCTGCCCGGGCCACTTGGAGAGACCTCATCTCTACAATAAATCAAAAATTAGCCAGGCGTGGTAGTGCACACCTGTAGTTCCGGCTACTTGGAAGACTGAGGCGAAAGGATTGCTGGAGCCCAGCAGGTTGAGGCTGCAATGGCTGGGAGTGGCCACTGTACTAGTCTGGGTGATAGAGTGAGACTCCAATTCAAAAAAAAAAAAATTAGAAAGAAATCATTAGATAAACAATTTAATAATATAGAAAACAATTAGAGAATGTGGTATGGAATACTGAACAGCACTTTGCGTCAACTAGATCTACTTGTATTAATATTAATAAATCTCAAAAACATAATGAAAAAAATCTCAAAAATATTAGGTTGCAGGAGAACACATCCAGACTGGTACCATATATATGAGTCCGATTTTCAAATGCAAACAGCATAGTACTTGTTAATGGATAGAAATATATGTAGAAGTTGCATACGAGCCGTGGGTACTCTCCCCTCTCCCTTCCCTCCCTCTCCAGCCCCTAGCAGGGGCTATGTGCCCACTTCAGGAATGTTTCTCTGGTACTGGCATCCTTAACTCCAGATCACAGTTATAGAGGTGGCTTGCCCTCAGAGGGCTGCCTTCACTGTGACAGCCCTTCCCATGGAGCAGGACAGGAGCTAGGAGGCAGGAAACTGAGAGAGATATACCAACTCTCTGCTAACAAGATATATCTACCCTGTTGTAGGAAAGCAGTTTGTAAACTGATATGCTCTATAAACATACAGCGCTGGTTTTGAAATGGCATTGATTATTCACATTTGATCTGAGCCTCTGATTAGTAAACTAGACTATTACATGTACTACATTTATTGTCTTGCTATACTTTCTCCTGGAACACAATTTTGAATGAGATGACCAAAGCAGGCTCTCGTTTAAGATACAGTTCCCACAAAAGGTCCACAGAAATTATTTCTAAGCTATATAACAGAAATGATAACACTCATCCAACACTAATGTCTGTGCAAACATCTCTCTAGAGTTTGGGTTTTGAGACCATTTTGTTACATGATGTTGTTTTGAAGCTGTACTGTGGAGCTCACCTCCCTGAATGAGTCTATATTCTGGCTGTCCATCATGGTGAAGTGGAGTGTCCTCGGAAAAGCAAGAGGAATTTGAACTTGAACTTCAGAACTTGCAAGAAATGAAACCCTTCCAGGAGCACATCAGAAGACTTTCTTACTGGGGTCACCAACTGAGAATGAATGAATACCAGCATCTTATTACCCAGCGTATCCTGTGCATGCCACTTTTTATGTTTATTTCCCTCTTGTTATTCCCTAGCTTTTAGTCAAGTCTCATTTAAACCCTTTACTTTGGTTTCTGCTGTGCTAGCGGTCTTAAGAGAAAGGACACTTTGATGCACACCATGATGTGTTGATGACAGTGCTAATTAGTGAGAGCTCCCCAGAGGAAAGGCATCTCTGGGAACAAGACACAAAGCTGTGAGGTCTGCCTCCCCTTCTCATGAGAATTCCTCCATAGACGATCTTGGAGGCCTGGAGTTTGATTTTATTAAAATGTAAGTTAGATTTCTTTATAGTTTGAGAGTATTCTGGTTTAGGAAGGTGGAAAGAAGTAAAACAGATGATGCCAGAGCTTTGATAAATTGGTCCCTAACCTTGACAGTACACACCTTGTCCACATCTGCCTTTCCTGTGCTCTACACTTATATAGCCATTGTTTATTAAACATCTTCCCCTCAGTGTCCCATCTGCAAGTGAACTCATCATCTTTCTCCAAAATTACCCTAATTCTCCACTGTGGTAGGTACCACCACCCACCCTGTTGCCCAAGCTAGAACACTAGCAAGAATCCCAGCTTCACTCTTCCCCATCTCTACTGCCCTTCACCATCAACCAACTAATTCATTACCAAGTACTAATATTTCCATCACCTAAGTCTGCGCCCTTTCTCCATTCATTTAACACCTCTCATCTTGGGCCACAGCAGCTGTTTTCTCATTGGTCTCCCTGCTTCCAGGATTCACTCTCTACTTTCTTTTTCTTTCTTTCTTTCTTTTTTTTAAATAAAGATGTGGGGTACAATTCAGGGTTAGGTATACAAATGTTGATTATGAAGGTACCCTTGTTGATGAGGTGTGTCCCTCCCTCCCCTGGCAGTTTCCCTCAACTGCTAATCCCACCTCCTCCCCTGACAGTTTCCCGCTACTGCCAGTTCCTTTATTATAGTATAATCATTGTTCAAGTTTCGCTTATGAGTGAGAACATACGGTGCTCTGTTCTTTGTATCTGTGGTGGATCACTGAGTATGATCGACTCTAAATCCATCCAAGTTGCTACGAAGACCATATGTTTGTCCTTCTTTATGGCTGAATAATATTCCTTGGGTATATGTACCACATTTTTAAAAAATCCAGTCCAACTTCAATGGGCAGCATGGTGGGTTCCATGTTTTTGCTATTGTGAGTAGAGCTGCAACAAACATACGTGTGCAGGTATCTTTTGTGTTGAATGATTTGAGTTCCTCCGGGTATATCCCCAATATGGGAATTGCTGGGTCATATGGAAGGTCAATTTCTAGTTCTTCTTTTTTTTTTTTTGAGTTGGAGTCTCACTGTGTCACTCAGACTGGAGTGCAGTGGCACGCTCCCGGCCACCGCAGCCTGGACCTGCTGGGCTCCGGTGATCCTTCCACCTCAGCCTTCCAAGTAGCTGAAACTACAGGTGTGCGCTACCACGCCCTGCTAAGTTTTTGATTTATCGTAGAGATGAGGTCTCACCAAGTTGCCCCGGCGGGTCTCGAACCCTTGGGTTCAGGCAATCTACTCACCTCAGCCTCCCAAAGTGTGGGATTACAGGCTGAGCCACTGAGCCTGGCTAATTTCTAGTTCTTTCAGAAATCACTACACTGTCTTCCAAAGAGGTTGCACTAGTTTGCATTCCCACCAGCAGTGTAGAAGCGTTCCCTTTTCTTCGCATCCTCGCCAGCATCTGTTGTTTGCTTTATTAATGTTGGCCATTCTTACTGGGGTTAGGTGGTACTCACTGTGGTTTTGATGTGCATTTCTCTGATGATGAGTGAAGCTGAGCACTTTTTCATGTGCCTGTTGGCTGCCCATCACTCTGCTTTCTAATGCAAAACATTTTCCAATGAAGGAATCAGTCCTTCAGGGACTTTCCACTGCCATCAAGATCAACTTCAAATCTTTAGCTTGATATATGGGTTCCTTCACCATCTGCCTCTTCTTACTGGTGCAGCTTCTTCTCCTCCTCCCTAATGACTGACCTTCCTGAGTTGCTTGAAGTGGTTCAAGCATGCCAAGATTTCCGACCTCCAAACCTATGCTGTAGTGTTCTGTCTTTCTGAAATGACTTTCTTTTCCTTTTTAAATTTCTTTTAAAAAATTATTATTTTGGTCTTACTAACTCTTGCTCCTCCTTTCCCTGCCAGACCTCTCTACCCTCTTGAAGAGACTGTGTTTTACCTCCATCCTATCACTTTTATCACTGTGTTAAAATGGTTTGTCTATCTGCCTCTCAAGGGTGATTCCCTGAGGGTAGGCGCTTATGCGTGAGGTTGTCTTTGTGGTCACAAGGTGTGCCACAGTGCCTTTTTGTATAGGTGCCGAATAAATGTTTTATCTGTCCATATTGGTGAGTGGAATAATAAACCTATGTATGAGAGAACAAATGAATGTGTCGATGAATAGATGAGTATGTGTAGAAAGGATTGAAAAATGAATGAGGTCATCAGTAGCCTCTGCCAGCAGTAAAAGTGAAGCTCTTATTTTTTAAATGTATGTTTACTTTATAATTGGTTACTTCACAGTAGAGTTATTTTGTTCGTGATTGGTGAGCCTTGTCCCTGTTAGAGTTCTGAGGCATTTATAAGATAACTGCTTTGAGTGCTATCAGATGATAAAGTTGAGTTGGACAATGATGCAGATATTGCGCATGTGTTTTCTTATTTAAAACCAAATAGGCTAAGAGAGTAACTTGAATATTTCATATCTTCCAAAAAATGCACCATAAATAATGGAAAGTGAATGACCTGAGTCCTTTCCTTATTTTTATTTGGGCTGACAGAAAGAAGGAGGTTTGGGTAGGGGGAGGAAATGAAAGGGAGAATGCAAAGAAGAGGGTCCAATTCTCTCCTTCTCACATTCTCGCATTCTCACATAATATACCAAACTGATATCTGGCATAGTGGACAATGGAATATTGTGGACGATCAAAAGTCTGGATAATTGAATTGTCTAGACCCTCCAGTATGGGCCACTAATTTTTATCTATTTATTTTCTTAGAATTTTATTTTATAGAAATAAATTTTCTTTAGTGATAGGGTCTTACTGTATTGCACAGGCTGGTCTCAAACGCCTGGTCTCATGCCATCCTCTCAGCTCAGTCTCCCAAAGTACTAGGATTATGGGCATAAGCCACCATGGCCAACCTGGACCACTAATTTTTCAAAGCATTGAAAGCGCAGTTAAGTGTACTCAATATGGTAATGATGCAGAATAAAGTGTAATCTTTGATTCAGAAGCTGCTTCAAGACCCAGTGGTGATGACAGGAAAAACAGTCGCTCTTTTGGGGCACAGACATACTGGTTTAGCACGGTAATATGCCAGAGAGAAGCTGTTTTTCCTATGGGCCCAAATCTCTAGCCAAGAGAAACTCAGTGGATCCTCACCAAAATCAACTTTCTTCCGAGTCAGACTGAATTCTTAATTGTAGATGGTAGACTAAAAGGGATAGATGACTCAGTGTAAGCAATCGTTGCTATTGACAAAACAGTGCAAACCACATTTCCTGTTGATAGTGGACAGAGTCATCCATGAAGGAAAACACTTCTTAGTGCATTAATAACAAATTGTATGTTAACTCCTCCCCTTCAGATCTGATAGAACTCAATATAGTGCTTGCTGTATAGTTGGATATTAATAAATGTTCATGTGTTATTGCTTTTTCTTGAATTTATTTATTTATTATTTTTTTGTTTTTGAGTCAGAGTCTCTGTCACCCAGGCTGGAGTGCAGTGGCACGCTCACAGCTACAACAGCCTCAACCTGCTGGACTCCGGCGATCCTTCCGCCTCAGCCTTCCAAGTAGATGGAACTACAGTCATGCTCCACCATGCCTGGCTAAATTTTTTTTTTTTTTTTTTTTTGTAGAGAGGAGGTCTTACCAAGTTGCCCAGGCTAATCTCAGACCTCTAAGCTCAGGCAGTCCTCTTGCCTCTGTCTCCCATAGTCCTGGGATTACAGGCATAAGCCACTGCACCTGGCTTTTTCCTGAATTTAGATACTACAAATAATGTGTTTAATGTACTTTCTTCCCTTAAATCTTAAACCTGAAAATGCATGATAGTATGATGCCTTTGCATCATATGTCATAGTCATTTCCTTTGGTTGTTAGGAAAAGTCAGCAACATTCAGAAAAATTGTCAAGGATTAAAGTGTTTAAGAGTTGGTTAATGGTCAAAAAGCAAGTCCATCAAGCATCCAAAGTAGTAGTATTCAGCAATTTTTTTTTTTTTTTTTTTTTTTTTGAGTTGGAGTCTCACTCAGTCGCTCAGTCTGGAGTGCAGTGGCCACTCCCGGCCACCGCAGCCTCAACCTGCTTGGGCTCCGGCGATCCTTCCGCCTCAGCCTTCCGAGTAGCCGGAATTACAGGCATGCACTACCACGCCTGGCTGATTTTTTGATTGATTGTAGAGATGAGGTCTCGCTGCCCAGGCAGGTCTCGAACCCGCGGGCTCAGGCAATCCACTCACCTCAGCCTCCCAAAGGTGCGGGATTACAGGCTGAGCCACCGAACCCGGCTGTATTCAGCATTTTTAAAAGATGAAGATATTTAGTGTGGGGGAATGCTCATGATATAATGTTAAATGAAAAATACTTAAAAAACAAAACACATGCTATAAGGATGAACCTTGAAAACTTTGCCAAGTGAAAGAAACCAGACACAAAAGACCACATACTGTATGATTCCATTTATATAGAATGCCGGATTAGGCAAATCCACAGAGACAGAGAGTAGATTAGTGGTTATCAGGGGACCTTGTGGGGAGGGGGAAATGAGAGTGACTACTAAAGGTATGGGGTTTCTTTTTGAGATAATGGAAGTATTCTGGAATTAGATAGTGGTGTTGGTCGTACAACATTGTGACTGTACTAAAAGCCACTGAATTACTTTAAAATGGTAAATTTTGTGTCATGTTAATTTTAACTCAATACATTTATTTTAAAACTATATGATTATATAACCATTAATTTATAAGATAGTAGTTCATACCTGGTAATTCTAGCATTTGGGAAGCTGAGGCGGGAGGATTGCTTGAGCCCAACAGTTCAAGACCAGCCTAGGCAACATAGCGAGACCTCATCTCTACAAAAAATCAAAAACTTGGGCTACTCAGGAGACTGAGGTGAAAGGATCACCTGAACCCAGAAGGTTGAGGCTGTGATGACCCACTGCTCCTCAGCCTGGGTGACAAAGTAAGACCCTGGCTTAAAAAAAAATTATAAGAGATAATATACAAGAAAGAATTCATTTGAAATGGTTAGTAAAAGGCCTGTTGTGTGTTCAATATTGTTAACCATTATATTGTGATTAATTGCAATATTATATGGAAAAATTAAAAAAAATTACCTTGTACATATTTGAGTTGGTGAGTTTGCGGATGAATTTTTACAGTTATTTTTTTATTTCCAGTACAGCTGTGATAATATATTGCACAAATAACTTTTTTTAGTGGATTAGAAAACAAAAAATAAAAGCTTTACATACTCAGGCTTCTACTTTTTGAGCCAGAATTCCTGTGAAGAGCTTGTACTGGTGGAGCTTATCAGCTCTTTAGAGAGGAAGAAAAAGATGCGAAAGGGGTATAGCTATATTACAGCTAAGGGCATGATAGAGAAACTATCCTTCTATTTATCCAGTGAATATATGTAGTCTTTTGTTATTTGCTATACTTATTTTCTTGTCATTAGTGTTCATTTAGATTAGCTCTCAGGGCAAAAAGGCGCATAGTTGATATGCTTAATATAGTACCTACCATGATGGCATGGCTAGATAAATATCAGTGATAATTTCAAATGTCTTTTTTTTAACCAATAATTCTTGTTTAATCAAACCAAAATTTATTTGTGTATGGAAGAACTATTCTAGGGCTTTGATTTTAAAAACCACAGATGAGTTTAATCTCTTTTCTGCAAATACCCCCAAACAGGAACAATGCTGTTTTCATAAATCTGAGTCAAATGCAATTCAACTACTATCTCCAGATTAACTTTATAATGGTTAAAAGTGTGTGTGCATAAGAACAAGAACTGGTTAGGACTGGGAAAAAAGTGGGAGAGGAAGAGATAGACTGATACTGGATGTGACTTTTTTGTTCTTTTCTGATTTCCATTGTTTCCTGAACAATTTTTTCATAAACTTAGAAATAAACAAATTACCTCAGAACCTCTGAGACAAGGCTGAACTAGCAGTTGTTTTTCCAGACAACATGGGCATGAAGAGATGACATGGTGTGCATCTTCTTTTTAAGCTTGCATCTTCAAACATGAATTTGAAGAAGAGTTTCTAGTTGAGGTTTTGGCTGTTTTCTTCCCATGTTTCTTTCTTCCTGTTTTACCAGCATGCTAATATTTAGCATAAAAGTTGACAAAAGCACAGGCAGCTTTCTTGGAAATGAGATCATGAGATCTCGTTTTAAAATTGAGGAAACCAAGTCTCAGATGTGATCACAGCCTTTTGGGCTTTAGCAGGGACCTCTGAAGGGAGTTACCCTAACCCTTGACAATAGGAGAGGTTAAAGTCATGGCCCAGGTTACATACTCCCACGAGGCCTTTGGAGACCTTTCCATGCTCCTTAATCCATTCTAAGGCTCTGACTCTATTAATGAACCAGAACTTGAGCCTGCTTTCTTTTAGGAAGAACACCAGTGTTCTTCCAAACTACCTCTGGACCTGCTTGGGATCATCTTGTCTGTTGAAGGGAAGGTAGCCCAGGAACGGTGTCCTAGGTCCATTGCTGGGCTGCAGGGGTCCAGGGAACTAGTTTGAGAATTCCTTGTTAGCCCTCCTGAAGGCCTCCGTAGAACTATACCAGTCAAAAAGATTTTTGATCTTGTAAACCTGAAATAATTGAAAGGATTGGAATCCAGTGTCAAAGAGTTTCTTCAAGAGAAAGCTAGTAACGGCCATCTGGAAAACCTGGACTTCAAAGAAATGGAATCAATGCTCTGAGCTTAAAAGTAAGGCAGAAAGAGAAATTTAGTAGGATTATAACATTTTCTATACGACGAGGCTTGACTACGAGTTACAACAATTTATTTAATTATTTTCTTGAGTTGAAGTCTCACTCTGTCACCCAGGCTGGAGTGCAGTGGCACTCTCATGGCCACCCCAGCCTTGACCTGCTGGGCTCAGGCGATCCTTCCCCCTCAGCCTTCCAAGTAGCTGGAACTACAGGTGTGTGCCACTATGCCTGGCTAATTTTTTTTTTTTGAGTTGGAGTCTCACTCTGTCGCCCAGACTGGAGTGCAGTGGCCATTCCCAGCCACCGCAGCCTCGACCTGCTGGACTCCGGCGATCCTTCCGCCTCAGCCTTCCGAGTAGCTGGAACTACAGGTGCGTGCTACCACACCTGGCTAATTTTTGATTTATTGTGGAGATGAGGTCTCACCAAGTTGCCCAGGCGGGTCTCGAGCCCTCGGGCTCAGGCAGTCCACTCACCTTAGCCTCCCAAGGCACGGGATTACAGGCTGAGCCACAGAGCCCAGCTAATTTTTTTTTTTTTTTAATTGTGGAGACGAGGTCTTGCCAAGTTGCCCGGGCTGGTCTCAACCTCCTGGGTTCAGGCAGTCCTTTCACCTCAGTCTCCCAAAGTGCTAGGATTATAGACTTGAGCCACTGTGCCCGGCTGGAGTTACAACAGTTTAATAAGTTACGGCTTGTTTTCTTTTCCGTATGGTTTGTTTTCTTTACAACTTGTTTTCAATTCCTTTCCAGTTAAAAATATTTAACATTTAATATTTAACATATATTTAACATTTCATCCTAGACAATGTGAAGTCTTTGTGTGAGAGAGGGAAGTTAATATGTAACAAAGATTAACACTAAGAGGAAAGGGGTCTTACCTGGCATCCTTTAGTTATTTATACCATTTTATGAAACAATGTAGGTAAGGAAAAGGCTAATCTATAATCAGAGAAACAAAGATTACATTGACTCAGGTCCCATGATCACATTCCCTTAAGGCTCAAAGTATTTTAAAGTTCCAACAGCTTAGCTTTTGAATTATTTATTTTCACAACCTTCACCTTCCCCAGTTCAGGGAGTGGCCCTACCAGATGGGCCTGTCCTGCACACCCTTAGGAGGGCAGTTCTTCCCAGCAGCCTTTGGAGACCTCTCCACAATCCCTAATCCAGTCCAAGGTTCTTACTCTGTTAATGGGTAAAGAAGGGTTATGCCTTATGAGAACCTGACCCCATCCTGGGCCACGGAAAATCTTCTAGTGATTTTTCTTGTCCTGTATCTACTGTTTCCTTTTTATTTTATTTTATTTTATTTTAAAGATGTGGAATACAAATCAGGATCAGATACATAAGTGGACTATGTACAGATAAAGTTGGGACCTTCCACTGATCCTCGCTTCCCCTGGTTAGGATCAGGTACCCTTAGTGATGTTATGTGCCCCTCCCTTCCCTCCATTCCCTGGAAGTATCCCACTACTGCCGATCCCTCTCTTGTAGTATTGTGATAAATATTCAGGACCCACTTATGAGTAAGAATATGTGGTATTCAGCTTTTTGCTTCTGTGATAGAATGCTGAATATAATAGACTCTAAAAATAAAGTATGCTCATTTACAAGGTGCAATTCCTGGGTGAGGTCATTCACCAGCCACTTGTACTGGAGGGTCCCGGAGTGGCATCTCTGAATCTCTCAACTGCTTTTCCAGCCATAGACTGGTATTTCCATTCTTCTTTTTGGTTAAAAAAAAATACACACACACACACGTACAATTTGTGGTATTCAGTGTCAAACACAAGCTTGATAGAAAGTTGTAATTGACAAATACAGTAGCCTATTCATCATGCATGCCACCTTTGAGTGCTTTCAAACTACTCGGCTTGGCAACTCTTATTTCTCCCATTAAACTCTTAAATGGCTACAGGCTGAAAAATAGCAAGGACATTTCTTTCTGACCACCCTGCTTTCATTTGGGGTGGAGATGATTGGAGGCACTGTTCATCATTAGTAATATGAACCCTAAGACTGAGGCACACGGGATTCTTTTGCTACTCAACAGAGTGCTTTTGTGGCTGGTTTTGGAGCACAGACACATCTTTATTTTTGCACACTGAACTTTCTTTGACATACCAACCAAAAATTTACTTGAAGCAACCTAAATAGTATGAGAGAGAATGTTTGTTTTTTTTAAAGCCCTGAAAATTACAAGTATCCTCACTCCACAATATAGGTATGTTCATATAGGACAGCTGGACATAGTAGGCGATCTATAAAGCACGAAGTAAGCACATCGTATTCTTAAAATTTACTTAAGATATTTTGAGTCTGTGGTGTTCTTAACCATTCAGGAGTCTCTAATAACGAGGTTTTAAAATATGAACCAAATAGAATTGATAATACAATTGTTTTGTTTGTTTTTGTCCTAGCTTATGTATATATGTTTATTCCAAAAATGATTTTAAATTGTGCATTCACCTTCTAAGAAAGTTGTGCTGTGAACCTCAAAATATTCTCAAAGCTCCAGTTCCTCCACAAATCATTCACCTAGTATGTTTCAAATAAAATAAGATCATCTGTTCCTCAAAATAAATAATAAAATAAGAATGAAAAATAAAATAAAATTGTATATTCACAGTCTGCGTACACTGCTGAGTGACCAGAAATGCACAGAATAAAGAGATCAAAGCAAAGGTAGAATATGAAAGAAAATAAAATTAAGCTAAGAATAGGGTTATGACACAAAATGCATCTCGTGAGGTTCATGTTTTTGGCTTACTGGTGGCCATGGAAGGATACCTAGATTTAAATGAGAATTCTAATATTGACTTTTTTTTTTTTTTTTTTTTTTGAGTTGGAGTCTCACTCTGTTGCCCAGACTGGAATGCGGTGGCACACTCCCAGCCACCGCAGCCTCAACCTGCTGGGCTCCAGCGATCCTCCCACCTCAGCCTTCCAAGTAGCTGGAACTACAGGCATGCGCTACCACGCCTGGCTAGTTTTTGATTTATTGTAGAGACGAGGTCTCACCAAGTTGCCCAGGTCTTGAACCCACAGGCTCAGGCAATCCACTCGCCTCGGACTCCCAAAGTGCTGGGATTACAGACTAAGCCACCGAGCCGGCCTCTAATATTGATTATAATTTACATCTCTTTTCATTGCCCTAGAGTTTTAAACTGCCTAAACAACTAATTGAGTTCACAAATTCACATATCCAGTGATAGCCTCCTTAAATCTTCCTGACATTTCATGATTTTACTTCCTATTATCATGATACCCATCAGAGGTTGATGAGGGAAGAAAAGATGTGAACGTCATCCCATTTATTTCTTGGTTTAAAAAACAGGGTGTGTGTATTGGGGGGAGGAGAGCGTGAAGAAGTTAGATGTTATAAGAACTATTTGGAAGAAGATGAAGAAATACTAACAATTTGTGGTTTTTTGCTGTCAAAGTCATCATTAAATTGTGTTATTGTGCTGAAGGATTTCATGTACAAAGTACTCAGGATTAGAAACTTCATTAAAAAAAAACCTTGATCAGATAAACCTGAGTTCATTATTATCTAGAAATAACTGAAAAAAAATGCATACCATTAGAGAACATATGGGGAGACCCCAAAAAGCTGAATTATTTTCTGGAAGGTAGGCCCCTTGTAGTGCAGGCTTCCCCCCACCTCCAGTCTAGTGTTCTAGGAACCTGTCAGCATCAGTGTACTGGCAGCATTGTTGTGAGAGGCTGTGTTTCGCTTCAGTGAGTATTTTTTTAGAGATTGTTTCAACATGTTTGCCCATTTCACCATGGGCTGAGTGTTCAGCAGTTTTTTGTTGTTGTTGTTGTTGTTTTGAGTTGGAGTCTCACTCTGTCGCCCAGACTGGAGTGCAGTGGCCGCTCCCGGCCACCACAGCCTCGACCTGCTGGGCTCCGGCGATCCTTCCGCCTCAGCCTTTCAAGTAGCCGGACCAAAAATGTCATGACCCCTCTATCCCACCCTCCCTATTCAACCAGTCTTGCCCTGAATGACTTTTTTTGGTTTCCTTGAACGAAAAATGTCCTCAAAAGGAAACGTTTTACCAATGTGGAAAAGATGAAACAAAAAACGGCAGAAGGATAAAAGGCATCAAAATGGATGGGTTCAAAACTGTTTTGAGCAGTGGAAAAAGCATCTCAGTAGGTGTATTGCATCAAACGTCAAGTACTTTGTGGGTGACTGAAGTATAAACATGTAAGAATACACAATTTTTTATAAATAAATTCCAGGGTTTTTTGGGTCCCCCCATGTGGTTTCTCAATAATATAGTAAATACACCAAGTTAATAAGATATTATGTTGTTATTAAAATTATAAAAGTAAAAAAAAATTATAAAAGTTACATAAACTGGAAAGAATATTTTTCATTAAATACTATCATAAAAGGAGTACTTATGAGAAAAATATATAAGAAAAATACAAACTGATATGTAAACTAGTAAATATGTAAAACATCTTTCCAGGTAGATGAACAATAAAGGTGGCATGTGAAAACAAAATAATTACATTGATTAGGATGATGAATTTCTTTCTCATAGTATTTGATATTTTGTTATAATCAATAGAACTGATGAGGAAATGATGACAACAAAGCTTTCATGTGAAGAAAATCTTCTGTAGTTTTACTGAATCGTGTGTACATTCTGCTCATTACTTTTTTGCTATCATCAAGTTTTTTTTATTTTTAGGACATGGGGTACAATTTGGGATTAGGTATATAAGTGGACACTGTATAGGTAAAGTGTGAACCTCTCCTTGGCCCCCAGTTTGCCTGGTTTGAGATCAGGTACCCTTATTGATGTTGATCCTCCCACCCCCATGCCCACCACAGCAGTATCCCTACTGCCAGTTCCTTTCTTTTTTTGAGTTGGAGTCCCACTCCATCACCCAGGCTGGAGTGCAGTGGCACACTCATGGCGACCCCAGGTCGACCTGCTGGGCTCTGGTGATCCTTCTGCCTCAACCTTCCAAGTAATCAGAACTACAGGAGTGCACTACCAGGCCCAGCTAATTTTTTTTTTTTTTTTTTTTTAATTCTAGAGACGAGGTCTCACCATGTTGCCCAGGCTGGTCTTGAACCCTCAGGCTCAGACAGTCCTCTTGCCCAGGCCTCCTAAAGTGCTAGGATTACAGACTTGAGCCACTGTGCTCAGCTGCCAGTCCCTTTCTTATTATGATAAATGTTCAGGGTCTGCTTATGAGTGAGAACCTTGTGGTACTCTGTTCTTTGTTTCTGTGAAGGATCACTGAGTATTACAGACTCTAAATCCATCCAAGTTGCTGTGAAGTCCATGTGTTTGTCCTTCTTTATGGCTGTGTAATACTCCATTGTGTATATGTACCACATTTTTTTTAATCCAGTCCAGTACAGTTGGTTCCATGTTTTTGCCATTGTGAATAGTGCTACAGTAAACATGTGTGTGCAGGCATCTTTTTTGTAGAATGATTTGAGTTCCTCTGGGTATATTCCCAGTAGGGGGATTGCTGAGTTATATGGAAGGTCAATTTCTAGTTCTTTTAGAAATCACCATGCTGTTTACCATAGAGATTGAACTAGTTTGCATTCCCACCAGCAGTGTAGAAGCGTTCCCTTTTCTGCATCCTCACCAGCATCTGTTGTTGTTTGTTTTACTAATGATGGCCACACTGCTTTTTAAAATAGGACTTTTTAAGACCTGGTGCAGTAGCTCACGCCTAGAACCCCAACAGTTTGGGAGGCCAGGCCAGAAGGACTGCTTGAGCCTAGGAGCTCGAGACTAGATTCGGCAAAATAGGGACACCTAATCTCTACAAAAAAATCAAAAAATTAACTGGGTGCATGCCTGTAGTCACAGCTAAATAGGAGACGAAGGCGGGAGGGAGGAATACCTGAGTCCAGGAACTCAAGGCTGCAGTGAGCCATGATTGTGCTACTGCACTCCATCCTGGGTGACAGAGTAAAACCTCAACTCAAAAAATAATAGTAAAAATAATATAATAGGCCAGTCACTGTGGCTCGTGCATGTAATCCCAGCACTTTGGGAGGCTGAGGCAAGAGGACTGACTGAGTCCAGGGGTTTGAGACCAGCCTGGACAACTTGGCAAGACCTTGTCTCTACAATACATCAAAATATTAACCAGGCATGGTGGCACATGCCTGTAGTTCCAGCTACTTGGAAGGCTGAGGCAAATAGGTTGAGGCTATGGTAGCCTGAATCCAGTAGGTTGAGGCTGTGGTGGCCTTGAGCATGCCACTGCACTCCAGCCTAGGCAACAGAGTGAGACTCTGACTCAAAAAATATATTCATATGTATGCATATATATATTTTATATATATATAAAATATATATATGTTTATATATTTATGTATATATAAAAATAAAATATGATTTTTTAAAGTCTAAATTTTACATACTTGGGGGAGATTACCTAAACTATCTTTCTTACCATTAAAATGCACATTTTGGGATGTTTTTCCATAGAAATGTATACAGGAGAACTCAGTAATGTTTCTCTTTTTTCCAACTCTTGTTTTTCTTAGGCATTACCATAGGAGTCTTGGTTCGAGAACACAGCAAGCTCTCAAATCTGGAGAAATTCTACTTTGCTTTTCCTGGAGAAATTCTAATGAGGATGCTGAAACTCATCATTTTGCCGTTAATTATATCCAGCATGATTACAGGTACCTTGAGAAAACTGATATTCTCCAGGTTTATTTAAGGAGTCTGTACCTAAGTCGTTTTAATTATGGGAAAAATTGAAATGCATTGGCTGCATCATTCACACACACACACACACACACACACACACACACACACACTCACAGACACTCACACACACTCCTCACTTGGAAAGTATGTATTTGCTTGGGTGGAAATATTTACTCTTCACAAGGTGGCACTGCTTTATTGCTTGCTGCACCTACAGCACTGCCCACCACAGCTCAAATCGTCATTTGACCAGCATGGGACGTCTTGGAAGGAAGATGCCATTTTCAAACATATTATATAAATAAAATACTATTTAGGACACAAAGAAAACAAGGCATACGTGGTCAGTGGAATGTCAACTTGTGTCCTCAGGAAAAACGTGGTTGTCAATTTCGATTATGTTTTCCATAGCTCATTTGTTAGTTGCCCAACCGTGCTTGTCCTGCTTCCTGACTTCTCAGCACCTGCCTTAAGGGGGTGCCTCTGCTCCAGGCTCCTCAGAACTCAGAACTTGCTCCATACCTACCCTGGAAATTTGCCATGGGGACCAGCAGCCATGTTCTAGGTGAAGGTTTAAATTTCAGCAAAGTTTGCCCAAGTCTTTAAAAAAAAGTTTAAATATGAGTATGTATTATATTTTTAAAACCCAGTTTTTTCAATCTGTTCTTGTGACACAGTTGAATCCGGAAATGACTTATCTCTTATAAATCTTTATATTGCAGGGTTTCTTTAAAAAGCAAGCTCCCTTACATAGATAGCGATTAATTTGGTTTACAAAAATGTCATTTGTCTGGATAGGGTAAGTGCATTCCATAGTTTCTTGTACTTACCTTCATTCTAGATATTGGTAAAATGTGTCACAACAATCATGAGTGTTGTCAGCTTGCATATCAAGCTTTTATGTAAACATGCAATTAGGAGTCTTGGCATGTCTCTTCTAGAACATTTTTCTCCACAGCCACTGAAAAGGCTTGGGACTGATCTTTGTAGAGTGCTGGGCATTGACTGGGGAAGGGAAGGTAGGTGTCAGGATCTGTTGCATTTAGCAACTGCATTGCTTTAAGAGCTGTTACACTTGGCCGTTGTACTTCTCAAGTGCCCAACTTCAATCAGACTGGAGTCTCTTTGGGAGCTTTGTTCTAAGAGGGTCTTGGTGTTCTTGGCTTATGAGAAACCTAAAGAGAACATTCAGTTGTTTTTTTGTATGTATTTAATTATGCTTGGAAATGCCTGGTTTCTTTTAAGCCTAGCAGCCTGAGGGACAAAGCAGCAGACCAGTTGTTTGTTGCATATAATGTGTATATTTGTTTAACTTTAAATTGTCACAAGCATTTAAAGTTTGGAAGATTTCATATAAATATCCAAATTTCTGGATTTCTCTGGGAAAAAAAAAAAGATCTGGGAGCACTGGACCCATGTTTCCACATACGAACAGTGGTCTGGAATGGAGAGACAGCTACTCCATTTAATTAGAGGAAATGCATTTAAGAATGCCACAGTCCCCACCACTCCCTATTGCTTAATATCTTATCTACTTCACTTTTATATTGCCTGCCTGACTCCTTTGGGGATTGCAGTTATAACCCCTTAGAATTTTCATCATATCAAAGCTTCTTAATCTTTTCTTGGGCTCCCATGGGAACACAATGAAAGCTTGGACTTCCTCTCAAGAAAAGTATTCACAGTTGTACATATATACAGTATTTTGCATGCAACTGCACAAGGTGCATAAACCACCTGACAAGTGGTACTATTTAATTCATGTCCATAAGGGAAAGTATAGAAGGTTGATCCAGATCAGGCAGCAAATCCAAAATTCATATAGTAAAAGGTTTCAGAACAAAAGATTGAAAATATATGTATGAATATGTGCTAGTTCTAGAATATTAGATGTTTGAAAATATGTGCCACTCTTGGCAGTCAATAACTGGTGAAATTTACAATCTCCAGCATTCCATTGACATAGTCCGACTGCCTTTGAAGCAGTAGCACAGGTCCAGCCATTTCTACACCTTTTCTTCACTAAACCCCCAGAAGCTAGTCAAGGGCTACAGACAGAGAGAGCAAAACTACTACACGTTCTTTTTGATATGGAGTAATGAAATAGTCAAATATTTAAGGATCATGAACAAAGGGTGGGAACAATGATGCCATATTCATGTTTTAAATGGTTAGATTAAAGGGAGAATTAACAACAATAGTGTTGGTACTGTTGTGAGAAAATGAGTTTATTCATACATTTTCGGTTACCATATAAATTGGAACAGACTTTCTGGAGGGCAGTTTGGAACATGTTCTGATCCTTCCACCTGGTAATTCTGTTTCTCAAAATTTATCATAAAGATATATAACTAGAGATGTGTTCAAGATTTAGGTATAAGGCTATTCATGGTAGCATTTTAAAAATAACAGTGACAAATTATAAGCAGTCTAAATGTGTTGTGTACACATAAGTTAAGATACTGTGCAACTATTAAAAGCTTTGTTCTGGAAACATTTAATGGCATGCAGAAATATTCCTCATACAGTATAAAGTGGGAAGATAAAACAAATCATACAACGGATATTATATATAATTCAAATTTTATTCAAATGTATGTACATTTTTAAAAATTGGGATCAAAACTAAAAACTTAACAATGGTTTGATCTAGAAGGTAAGAAAACATGACCCATTGTGCCTTCTGTTTTCAAGGTGAAACATGTTATTTTTGTTTGCTTTGTATTTTTGTGAAAGAGCTGGGATGGCTTCTGCCCTATTCTCCTATAACTTTGCCTCTGGAAATTTCCTCACTCCCCCTTCCCATCTCTGTTCCCTGGTCCTGACAGCTCAGTGCCACCTCTATGCTGGTACAAAACTCCTTCCTCTAAACCCTGTAGCAGTGTTCAGCCTCCCCACCCTAAAGATGGCCATGTAAAATACAAAGGAAAAGCAGTTTTCACATTGCTGCTTCATAAACCTGTCAGACCAACAACCGGGTTTAATTTATACACTTATTAGGACAAAAGGACGATGTGTGTGGGAAGCCAGGGAGCGTTGAATGAGTCCCCTCAGGATACTTAAATTAGAGGCAGAAATACAGCAAAGATTGAGACCTGAGATTAATAATCTGTGCTCCTGCATAAGGGAGATTCTATTGCCAAATTAACAGGTAGAATACAAATTCTGGGGCAGAGGGTGATGGCTCATGCCTATAATCTCAACATTTTGAGAGGCCAAGGTGAAAGGATCACTTGAGGTCAGGAGTTCAGAACTGGCCTGGGCAACATAGGGAGACCTCATCTCTTAAAAAAAAAAAATCTGCCACCAAAACCTTAGGTGACATAAAAATACTTAATTTATAGCTATATTTTTTAACAGGAAGAATTCCTATTTATGTGCTGATGAGATAGAAGGTGTTACCAGGGGAATTTGAGTATAGATGGCTATTAGATGGTATCAAGAAATAGATAATTTTGTTAGCAGTGATAATGGCATATCGTTGTGTAAGAAAATGTCTTTGTTGCCAGGCATGGTGGCTCATACCTGTAATCCCAGCACTTTGGGAGGTGGAGATGAAAGAATTACCCAAATCCAGGGGTTCGAGACCAACCTGGGCAACTTGGCGAGACCTCATCTCTACAATAAATCAAAAACTTAGCTGGGCATGGTGGAATGTACCTTTGCTTCCAGCTACTTGGAAGACTGAGGCGGAAGAATCACTTGAGCCCAGCAGATTGAGGCTGTGGTGACCGTAAGCGTGCCACTGCACTCCAACCTGGGTGACAGAGTGAGACTCCAACTCACAGAAAGAAAAGACACCCAAAAAAGAAAATGTCCTTGTTTTTAAAAATGCATACAGAATTATGAAATGACATAATCTTTCATATTTGCTTCAAGCCAGAAAAAAAGAGAAAAATGGCACAGTAGACACAATCTCTAGACGTTTTCAGAGATAGACAACATAGACACTAATAGACAGAATCCTACCCATAATTTATATCCTGAAGAATACATTCTTGCTATGCTGAGACATATCTTTGGTCGCTTTAGGTTTGTAAGCCATATTTACATCAAACCACCAGGGAACAGCAGGTAAAATAGTTTATGAACATGCCTGAGAATTGTGGCCATGGTAGAATCCTGGTCCAGGTCTCACCAGCCAGTGAGCTTAAATTCAGGTCTCATTTTCTTTAATACCCAAATTATGATGACTGGAGTCTCCTACCATCAGCACAGGAACAGAACGGCACCTCCAATGCCACTTCCAGAGGTCCCCTGGGCATCCTTCGCGGATGCTCTTAGCTAGGCTCAAGAAGAAATCCCACCTGTTCCCAGACAGACTCCAGACTCTCTGCCACCACTTCCTCAGCCAGAAGCACTCCACTTAACACAACTCCTACCCGCCCCCAACCCAGTGGCTGCTGTGACTACTGCCACCCTTCTGACCTAAAGAGCTTCCCTTCATTTTGCTCCTCCATCCTAAAACAGGAGCAAGAGCTTAATTCTCCATAGCCCAGCTGAGACCAGCCTACTACTTGGGACAAAACTTTACTAGAGGTAACCACAAGCAGATGAAATGCCACTAGTGAACATGCTCCCTCCAGGGGCTCCCAGAGTCCCTTAAGAGGGCTGCCTTTCTGCCTAGCTGCCAAACTACCTCCAGAAGGCTGGGACCAGCTTTTCTTTCCATGTGAAAATATCTCCAGCACCCCAAACCCCACTGGTTCTAAAAAGGAAAAGTTTCACTATCACGGGCTGTCTGGTCCTGACCCAGGAGTAACCTCTTCCTGGGATCCTTGCCGTTATGGAATATGCACTTCAGAGAAAACCCCCCTCGCAGCCACATGGGGATGGATGGTCTTGCTTTGTGAGTAGAATTTGTACCACAGTACCAGCTGGGTTGTTGTATACCCACCTAGCTTGTAGAACTTGGAGTCTTGTCCAGGTTGGCTGGGGCAAGTTGCTGTGCACATTTCCTCTCCAGAGCAAGGAGGAGCTCATTCCTAACCACTTCTGCAGTGTCCCACCTCTGGATTTCCTACAGATACCTGCTCAGTCAAGAGCACACACAGCTCTTCAAGAAGCAGCACCAGTTTGTAGCTTAGTGCGTTCCAAGTTTACACCAAGCCAGGAAAACTCCTTTTCCTCCACCCTCCCCAGGCCACTTGTGTGGGTCCTCGTACTGACTCAGCCTCCTGGGCCAGTCACATTACTGAACACCAGACATCCGGGGAAAACATCTGCATGCTATTTATCGTTGGCTTTTGGTTTCCACAAGAGTGCTGGTTGGGTGACTGGATTTTTAATTGTGGGGAGCTTCTCCAAAAATAAAGTCTCTACCCTTGGAAGATTAAAAAAAAATGCTTCAGGCTTTTAAATGATTGTTACTCCAGCCTCTACATCAGGATTTCAAACTTTGTAGGGCTTGATGTCAACCATAAGAGCAGAGGATTTCCACTACTTTTTAACCAAGGGAAAAAAAAGTTAAACCTTGCAAAAGCTGAGTTATAAACAATACTTTTTAAACAGCCAGATATATAACACACACGAGGGAGATCCCCCCAAAAAAACCAGAATTATTTTTTGGAGGGCGGGCCCCTTGTAGTCCAGGCTTTCTCTACTAGGTAAGCGTTCTAGGAACCCATCAGCATCAATGTACCACCTAGTGTTGTTGTGAGAGACTTTGTTTGACTTGACTTGGCTTGGCTTCAGTGAATTCTTATTTTAAAAAATTTTTTGGTGATTCTTTCAGTGCATTTGCCCATTTCATGATGAGTGATTTATGAGTGCACCTGCCTACACCATACTGAGTGTTCAGCAGTTTTTGACCAAAATCGGCATGGCCTCCGTGCCCCACCCTCCTTATTTACCTGACCTCACCCCAAGCAATATTTTTTTGTTTCCCCGGATGAAAAAAGTCCTCAAAGGGAAACATTTTGCCATTGTGGAAGAAGTGAAACAAGAAACAGTAGGAGCACGAAAAGGCATCAAGATTGATGAACTCAAAAACTGCTTTGAGCAGTGGAAAAAACATCTCGATAGATGTCTCACATCAAATGGAGAGTACTTTTGAAGGCAACTGAAGCTTAAATATGTAAGAATAAATACACAATTTTTAATAAGTAAATTCTGGGGTTTTTTTGGGTCCCTCTCATATGTGAGTTGGTTGCCTTTCAAGCAGGGGTCAGAAAGGTTTTTCTATAAAAGGCCAGAGAGTAAATATTCTAGGCTAGCAGACCTTATGGTTTCTAGTTGTCACAGACAGTTTGTAAATGACTGGGGATGACTTGAGTACCAATAAAGCATTTATTGACAAAAACAGGAGGCCGGCCAGCAGCTGACCCATGCCATGGACTCTGACTCTCAGGATGCAATCTAGTTGAGACTGAATCCATGTGACAAAGTAAACTCCCATACCTGGCAATGAGTATAAATGCCCTGAAGAGACTGAAGACTGGAGAATGAGCAGAATAAAGTGAAGTCTGTCAGAGTTTTTGGAGAGCCTTATTTGCAAACTCAGTCTTTATAGAAGATGACACACTTGGATTTGTGGAGCTGGGGAAGACATTCATTTACTCAACTTGTGTACCTGGAAACAATCTCACATCTTCCAGTGGAAAGATCGATACCACGTGCCTCCCTGAGACAGGGTGGTTTTATTTAGCTAGCGTTTGTCATGGTCATGGAACCGAGATCTTCTGATAGCCAGGTCCAGGAGTCCCTCTGTTGGCCAGAAGATGTAAGACATAAAGATGCACTTAGCACTTTTTTGCTGTCAAATACAAGCCACTGCTTCATAAACATAGGTGACTAAAAGCACTAGTGTTAACTTCCTCCATGGAGGTATGCATGCTTTTCTTGAAACATTGGTGTTTTGCTATACAGTTTAGTTTCTATGAAATGTGCCATTTCAAAGTGCTTTATAACTGTAAAACTCTACACTGGGGAAGTCAAGGTTGTAGCCTAACATGCTACTGTCTGAGAATGAACTTCTTGCTTCATGTGCAACATCTGGAACCAGTGGGCTCTTCCTGCTTCTTGCCTTCTTTGGGAACAAGGCAAATAAATTGCCTTAAGTGGTTTTGCTCACATGAATTAAACATTTCTTTAAGAGCATCAAGAAATTTGCATTGAGTTATAACATAGCGATTGAAGCCAGAGGACTTATTAATTTGATTTCTACATTGCCTTTCCTCCAAAGACAAAAGGAGCACATAGTATATAAGGAATAGAGCTCCCATAATGAATGCACCACTTGTAAGTAATCAAATGAAGATAAATGAGAGATAAATATGCCTTGCTCCAATCTCTTCCTGAGACAGTGAAACCCAGAGAATCAGCCACTCATGAGCTTGCTTTCTGACTAAACCACTGCTAGACCAGCTCCTAGTTCTCCTCAGCTGTAAGATAACCTGGTTTTGTTTCTTTAAAAAGGGGGGAGAAACCATGCAGGAAATCTAAGGACCCTTCTGTGTGTTGAATGCATGGACCTGGGAGACTATTTGTTCATTTATTCATTTCATCTTCAATAAGGCAGGCTCTGCTAGGCACATAGGATATAAAATTAAGTTCTATCCCACGAAAATGGTAATATACGCCATTTTGTATATGACAATGCTGTGTGATAAGTGCTTTGTGGGAACCAGGACCGTGACTGGGACCCTGGAAGAGGACATCCTGAAGAAAGGATAGGAATCCAGTGAAGGGGAGAGGAGGAATATTCCTGTTAGACGAAACAGCAGGAGGCCTAGCAACTTGGGAGGACAGTGAGGCTTTAACCAGAATGCTGGAAACAGGGAGGAGGAATAGGCTGGAAGTGTGATTATATGACTTTATTGGTTTCATGTGCCTTGCTAAGTGGACTGGACTTGAGCCTATAGGCACAGGGAAGCAAGTGACCCCCACCTGTACCATTCTCTACAGAGGGACAACCTGAACAAGCTTCAGGTGGAGAAGCATCCATACTAGAGAGACAGGAGAATCTAGAAGAGCATAGACTTAGGAGCCACACTGCCCAGGTTTGAATCCTAGTTCTGCCATGTATAACCTGTGGAATCTTGGATAGCCTTACTTGTCCTCAACTATAAAATAGGAGTAATAATGGTACTGTGTCATAGTGCATTTAATGCTATATAATTTTTATTTACTCTTTTTTGTCTGATGCTTTCAGAAGTTTGTAGGAAGTCTCTGAATTCGCACCAGAAGCTACAGGGCCAATGCTATAATCGAGCTACACACATGCAAGTGCACCAAATGTATTTGTTTGGAAATGAAAACAATAGAAAAAGACTTGCTCTCTGTCACTAGTTTGTAAAAGTCACCAGCATACAAGAAACTTCTACCCAGAAGCCTGAGCTGCCAGGAGAAGCAATAAGACAGCCCTATCATAATTACGTTATAGTAGAAAAACAGAAAAATCTCACTGAGCTGTTAGCTAGTTGGGAATGTCAAAGCAGTCGTATGGGCTCTGGAAGAGAACGGTTGAATTCCTTATATCCTCTGGGGTGTATTTAATGTTTTTCTTGAACAATAAGTCTCCCAAAAATGTTCATGGAGTCTTTTGAAAAATTGATCCCAACTACAGATACCACCATGCTTCTTAGTGTAAAAATAATGTTAAAACAGTTCCTGGATGCTAAAGAACCAGGACACCAGCCCACTGCTTCTTGACACATGTTTTGAACATCAAATGTGGACCTGCTGACAGAGGCTGCAAAGGCACCTTCAGATGATTCTGCTCAGGACCAGTTTATTTTATTAATGTCACAGCAGAGCCTAGAGTGGTGATATCACCTATTTTAAGGGGGTTTGGGTATTAATGCCTCTAAGAAAATAGATGTCATAAATGACTTGTGCACAGAAATATATGTTGCATGCTCCTTTCTGCCTTTTCCCTTCCCCCTTGAACGTGCTGGGGTTCAAATCCAGGCTGCCCTGGATTAACACAGTGAAATCATATTCAGCCTTATTTTTCCTAGGGAATAAAAGAAACATTCTGCAGTTTAAAAACTGTGAACTTGTTTATTTACTCCTCATAGCAACCCTATGAAGTAGTCAAGTAGGGACCTTAACTCCATCTTTAGAGATAAGGAAACGGTAGGTTGAAGACACATTAAGCCACATTTCCAAGATCACACAGATCATAAAGGCAGCATCTGAAACTGGCGAGTTCCATTCTGGAACGTTCTGCCGCTGAGGGGCCAGAGCCTGGGAGATGATTCTAGGGCAAGCAACTATACATAAATAACCACGCTATTCATTTGATCAGCATGTTTATTGAGAATCTGTTATGTACTGGGCACTGGGTATATCCTGGTGAACATACAGATATCCAGGGCTCCTTCCTTCCTGGAGCTTGCAGTCTAGGGAGAAAGACATTAAATAATGAACCATGATAAAAATTGTGAGACGTGATACACACAGGATGCCATGCAAGGAAATCAGGACAGCCTGGTTTAGCCTAGACACTCAGGGAAGGACTCTGAGGAAAGGATGTAAAAGCCAAATGAAGCGTGGGGAAGAACAGCCAGAGAAAAGTGTGCAAAGGCCTTGAGGTGAGAAGGAGGAGCTTGGTCTACTTGAGATGAGAAGAGGGCTGGAGGAGGTGATGAGACAAGAAGGTGGCACCAAGGTGGAGCTGAAGAGGCAAGTAGGTGTCTCTCCTACAGGGTCTTATTTGCTGGGATAAGATTTTCTTTTCTTTTCTTTTTCTTTTTTTTTTTTTTTTTTGTTGAGTCAGAGTTTCACTCTGTTGCCCAGGCTGGAGTGCAGAGGTGTACTCATAGCCACCGCAGCCCTGACCTTCCAAGTAACTGGAACTACAGGCAGTCTTCCACCTCAGGCGATCTTCCGCCTCAGCCTTCCAAGTAGCTGGAACTACAGGTGCATGCCACCATGCCCGGCTAATATTTTTAAAATTTATTGTAGAGATGAGGTCTCGCCAAGTTGCCCAGACAACTTGGGCTCAGGCAGTTCTCTCACCTCGGTCTCCCAAAGTACTGGGATCATAGGCACGAGCACTTGGCCCAGGAGTTTCTATTTTATTTATTTTCACTGCTATTAGAGGGTATCTATTTTATCTGCAGTGCCATCCCAGCGTGTTAAACGATCTAATTTATGTTGTTAGAAGATCTCTTTCGTGACCATGTAGTGAACAAATGATATCTGAGTGCCTTCCATATGCTCAGTGACACACATCATTATTTATCATCCATTCAATAATAATGGAGGCTATTTACCAAGTATGAACTAAGCAGTGGACACTGTACTAGGCACGTCATAGACATTGTTTCTAATCTCACAACAGCTGTGTAAGCTGAGGTTGTTCACTTTGCTACTCTCAAGTACCCTCAAGGAGATATAGGCATTTAAAAACCTCCATTTTAGCTGAGAATGGTGGCACATGCCTGTAATCCCAGCATTTGGGGAGGTGGAGGCGAGAGGATTGCCTGAGCTCAGGGCAATTGACCAGCCTGGGCAATTGGTGAGACCTCATCTCTACAGTAAATAAAAAAATTAACAGAGTGGTGGCACATGCCTGTAGTTCCAGCTACTTGGAAGGCTGAGACAGAGGGATCACTGAGGTCCAGCAGGTCGAGGCTACAGTAGCTGTGAGCATGCCATTGCACTCCAGCCTGGGGAACAGAGTGAGATTCCAACTCAAAAACAAACCCCATTTTATAGATGAAGAAACTGAGTCTGGGAGGGGAAGGCTGGGATTTGAACCCAGTCTCTCCCTCCAAAGCCCATGCTTTCTCTCTCTGCAAGTGGCCTCTCTGCTGGTGACAGAGAGACAGGAGTCGTCCACATAGCCAGTTTTAACAACCAAACACAGTGAGTTTCTTGGATGTTGTGTCCACTCACAATTGGAAGACCTGACAAGTCAGACCTAAAAGAACTTCCAGTAAGGAATTTAATTTTGATACCTTGCAGCAAGTGGAGAGAGACTATCACGAAAACTTTGTTCTCTGTAGGTGGTAGCTTAATCAAAGTACACTAGGAGGAGTCTTTGCCCTCGGATGTTTATTTTTAAGTCATGCTATTGTTTAGCCAGGCAACTGCTTCCTTTGTAGTGTTTTTATTAAAAGTTCAGATGATTACTGCTTTGGCTGGGAGCCAACAGTCAGAATCTCCTCCTGAGGTGAAAAAAAAGCAAATGCCTTTTCCTAAAATAAAGAGCCAGCAGGTGCCCCTAACTTCCAAGGACAGCCTTGGCTTTTATCTCTGTTTCTAGGCCACAGCCCAGCCTCAAAACCATGCTTGGTTTGAAAGGACAATTCTGGGCTCACTGGTAACTGCTCCTGCTCCTCTTTTTCTGCCCAATTCAGGTGTCACCTGCTCCACCAAGTCTCTCCTGGTTATCTCAATCTGACGGCACATTCTGCTCCTCCGAAAGCCCACAGGACCTGTTCTTTGCCCCAGTACTTTACAAGGCATCTCGTTTTTAAACTGGATGGGGAAGATCCAGCTGTTAAAATTTCTAATCTGTCACAGAGCAGTAACCTTTATAAACTATAATAAAAGTGAATGACTAGAAAAGTGAACAAAAAGGTAGACATAGAAAATACTACTTCTGTTTTTTATTGCTACATTCAACAGAAGTAAAATTACCGTCCAGGCCAAGCGCAGTGGTTCATGCCTGTGGTCCCAGCACTTTGGGAGGCCAAGGTGAGAGGATTGCTTGTGCCCAGGAGGTCAACGCTGTGGTGAACTGCAATCCCAACTCAAAAAATAAATAAATAAAAGTAAAATAAAATAAAATTACTGTCCAATTGCCATAAACAATCTGCTCATTTCTGTGCAGATCCTGCCATACCTGTTTAGTAATGTATGAGTGCACAGTTATCACTCACTTGTCAGCTCCCACAGCACAGCTTTCAGCTCCCTGAAGAAATGAGTTCTGGGAGTGCACTGAAAAGAAATGGGGTCCTCTAGACCTTGCCAGACGCAAGGATGGGCTGAGAGCAAAAAACCCAGGTAGCTGCTGGGAATTAAAACCCAAGGATAAAGCACAGTGGGGCTCCACTCATCTGAGACTAAGATGGGCATATCGTCTGATGTCCACCCAGTAAGTGATGGAGAGGTGTGATTCTCAGAGTCTCAAGCCTGGATTATGGTCCCATTCTCATAGCCAACATTCATTGAGCTAGACCAGGTGTTCTCTCAAGGATAATATTGCCCCAAGGCAGCAAAAGCCATTTTTATTTGATGGGGGGGTGGGAGATTTTACTGTTTTGTGTAAAAGACACATTTGTTCATTTAGTATATAAACAGGTATACAATTTGTGGCATTAAAATGTCACAGAGGTGCCAATTAGACAAAAATGTCTAAAAGGCTTGGGGAGAGGAAGGCACATAATAATAATTTTTTAAAAGGTTGAGAAACACTAAGATGCTAATAGGTTCTCATGTGGAAGCCTCTTATGGGTGAAAATTGGTTTTGTTTCTAAGGAGACGGCCTGCTGAGTGCCAAGTTCTGACACATAAGTAGACCTTTGAAATGGGGTCAGTTTGTAAGAGGAGGATTACCTTTAACAAAGGCAGTTCTTTCTGTCATGTGGAAAGTTTTGAGTGCAAACATTCATAGAGCACCTTATTTAATGCATGAGGACCTAGAGAAGAATAAGCCTCAGGCCTTAGAGCACTATACATCAGCTCAGTGTAGTGATGGAAGCATGTGCCAGGTGATTTTGGCTTCTTGTTTTCCTCTCCCCTCCCCCTATGCAACAGGGTAAAGAGCTTTTTTTAAAAAATCATGTTGTTAAGCTTGAATGAGTTTGCTTACTCAGCATTGTTGAGCACCCACTAAATGCTAACCACTCTGGTAGCTTCTGGAGAATGTGATGTCTTTTATCATCGCCATTAGCCACATGAGGCTATTTAAATTGAGATTAAAATTAAATAAAATGAAAACTCAGTTCCCCAGTCACACCAGCCACTTTTCAAGTGCTTGCTAGCCATATGTAGCTTGTGGCTACTGCAATGACCAACACAAGTTCAGAACATCTCCATCATCAGGAGGCTCTACTGGGCAGTGCTGGTCTAGAACCTTGCAGCACATGGATATTCACACACGATTCCAGTGTGGAGCAGTGGTTAAGAATATGACCTTGAGGGTCAGACCTGAGTTGGGATCCCAGCTCCATCCCTCACCTCACCAGCTTTATGGTCGTCTTATGTTACTTACCCTTTCTGAGCTACAACTCAGATAATGTGATAATGTGCCTGCCTCATAGGGTTATATTGAGAATTAAGGATGATGCATTGACCTGCAGTCATTGCCCAGTGTGTCTCCTGTCATTATTACCATTATTTTTGTTGTCATTTCAATTATCACTCTCATCATTATTACTGTTATCGGCAAGTGGCATGGTTTGTTTTTGTTTTTTGTGTTTTGAGTCTGAGTCTCACTCTGTCACCCAGGCTGGAGTGCAGTGGCACACTCAGGGCCACCACAGCCACGACCTCTTGGGCTCAGGTAATCCTTTCACCTCAGCCTTCCAAGTAGCTAGAACCACAGGCACATGCCACCACACCCAGCTAATTTTTTTGTTGTTGTTTATTGTAGAGACAAGGTCTCGCCATGTTGCTTAGGCTGGTCTTAAACCCCTGAGCTCAGGTAATCCTCTTGACTCCGCCTCCCAAAGTGCTGGGATTACAGGAGTGAGCCACTGCACCCAGTTTAGGTGGTGCGTTTACACCAGCCAGACTGACAATCTATAGTCATTAAATTCTGTAATGTTCCTATTGCAGAGGTTTTCAAAGATTAGGTTGTTTTTTGTTTGTTTTTTTGAGTTGGAGTCTTGCTCTGCCACCCAGGCTGGTGTGCAGTAGTATAATCACGGCTCACTGCATTCTCTACCCTCTGGGCTCAGGTGATCCTTTTGCCTAAGCTTCCTAAGTAGCTGGGACCATCACCATGAATGGCTTATTATTTATTTTTTTATTTTTTGTAGAGGTGAGGTCTCATTATGTTGTCCAGGCTGGTCTTGAATTCTTGGTCTCAAGTGATCCTCCTTCCTCAGCCTCCCAAAGTGCTGGGATTATAGGTTCACACCACACCTGGCCAAGGCTGTTTCCCTGTATGTATTTCTTCCCTCTACAGTGGTCATCATCCCTATCCCTTACAATGCATTATAAATCATCCAAGAACCTGGGTTTGGGGGTCCAGCTGTCCCCCCATCATTGACAACTAGAGAAGTAGAGGAGTAACTTTCAAGTGGAAAGAAGTATGATTGTTGATTTAATTTCTGATATATCCCGGAAAACTGTAGTATAGAGGTGGATTGGAAGAATGGGAAATAAAGCCCTTCCTGAAAGTGACTACAAGATAGTTGCTGTGCTCCAGCAGAGAGGAGCTGACTGACTGCTTGGGGATGTATTTGTTTAAGATTTTTCCACCAAGAATCTCATTATTATGAAGGCTTTTATTTCCAGCTGAGTCCTGAAGTACAAGCAGAGGCACCAGCCCATGGCCAAATCATTAAGACAAATTAAGACATATTAACATATGTTGAAAACAATTACCCGCATAGATTTAATTTGTTTCACTGCTGGAAGAAACTCCTGGGAAGGCACCAAACTCATTCCTGAGAACAGTTCTGTAGCTACCCTGTTACGCTGTCACTTGTCAGCTACTTAAATTGGACTTCTACCAAAGAAGGACAATATATTTGAAAATAGATTCTGTATTAGGTGCTTATACAAGTTACTTGGAGACTGTTAAGGTGATGATTTTCCTTTTTTCTTTTAACCTACCATTATTATAAACAGCTGCTATAGTTGTTTATCAAAACAATGTTCTGAGTTCTACAATGAAATAGGCACATTTTAGAATCATAATATACTTAGCAAACTTATATGTTTGCTGATGGTTTGCTGTTTCTTTAAGAGACCTAAACTAAATGGGAGATAATTCATTTGTGTCTAAATTTTGGCCTTTGATCCCTCTTGATTTTGTTGTTGGTGTTGTTGTTCCTTGCATAATTGTTATGGTTCATTGTCTTACTGTCAGAAAATGAAGCACACCAAACCACATTTTTCTCAAAGAAAGATCGTCAAGGTTATTCTAGAATGTGACTGTTGCAATATGCCCATCATATGGTAATTGCACAGTCTTGTCCCAGAAGTTGGCAAATGGGCCCTTAACAACATCCTGGAGTAGCCAGAGGACCTTCTCTCAAAATATTAAATTCCAACGAGCAGGCAACAGCTGGAGGTGTGTTTAGAGTGAGAAATGACTTGTTCTGTTGTCACAGTGGTGATAGCTTCCTTGCGGATTTTTCCTGTGTATAAAATGTGGGTGATTATATGTGAGGAGCATAATCCCCCAGTCACTTAAAATAAATGGATAGACCTTTTACAGTGTGAAAAGTGAATATAAAAGCTACCTGTGCACGCTGGCAGTCATACAGGTTTACTGCCTTTCCCTTGGGGTTGCCTTGTGACCACCTGTTCCTTTTTCCTGCACTTTAGGCTTTATAAGCACCCTGCACTTTAGGTTTTGTAAGTGGTCATCGGATAACTCATGGGTGTTGCAGAATCATTTTCTATAATGATCATTTGACTCAGAATGTGACCTCAGGAAATCAGGCTGAGGAAAATCTGAAACATCCAAAGAAAGGTTGCTGAAAGATGATGTGGTTGTTTCTCAACTTGCCCCATCTTCCACATAGAAATCCAGTCAGAAAACTGAATTTGCAGCCAGGCTCGGTGGCTCAGCCTGTAATCCCGCACCTTTGGGAGGCTGAGGTGAGTGGATTCCTGAGCCTGGGGGTTCGAGACCCGCCTGGGCAGCGAGACCTCATCTCTGCAATAAATCAAAAAATCAGCCAGGCGTGGTAGCGCATGCCTGTAATTCCGGCTACTTGGAAGGCTGAGGTGGAAGGATTGCCGGAGCCCAGCAGGTCGAGGCTGCGGTGGCCGGGAGCGGCCACTGCACTCCAGTCTGGGCGACAGAGTGGGACTCCAACTCAAAAAAAAAAAAAAAAAGAAAGCTGAATTTGACTCCATTTGGATGACTCCATTTGGCAAGGAGGGATTCATGCCTTTCACCTCTAAAACAGCTGCCTTTGTCATTCCAAACAATTCTTTGAAGTCTAAGCAACACTTAGTCATTTTATTAGTAGCCAAACATCATTTGAAACAAGATCTAACAATGTGACCGTAAGTCTCTGAAATTACCTGTGCCCTGAGAAATTATTTATTTATATCCTTTCTCTTTGAAACAGAAGATTTAAAGTGTCTCACAATAGAAGCCATACACAATAAGGTTGTTCACATAGAAGCAATTTAAAAATCATGAAAAGAGGAAGGAAATATCCTAGCCAGGATGGATAATGACATTACTGTGAATTTGGTCCTAAGACAATCCAAAGATCTAGCAGTAAGTGGATAATTAAATAAATTATGGTATAGCCACATGATGGAAGATTATGTACCATTATAATTATCCTCAGTGTGAGTTTGCAATAATGAGGGAGACCACTTATACAATTTTAAGAAGAGTGTGGGTTGAAAACATAAAATTCTCTCAGCTATGTTTTAAAAAATTGGAAAAAATGTTGGAAGAAAATTCACTGAACTATTAGCTGATTGATGAGATGAAATTATTTTTGTTTTCCTTATATTTTTTCTCCTTTTTTAGATATTGTAATGTATGTATTACTTTTATAATCACATGTAAGTGTTATTTTTTCAGTTGACTCTGAGTTCCGTGACAATTCTCATTATGTGATCAAAGAACTTATCTCAGTTCTTCAAGATAAATTTTTCTTTGAGACTGAATTTCAAAGGGGGGGTATTCTAAGATTGTTGAGTGATATCATGTATGAATCTTGGTAAAGGTCTTAGTGCAAATGCAGAAGGGGGACTCCTTATGACTGTTTTCCGACCACCTTCCACGAAGAGCCAAAGGCAGGGTACTCAACTCCAGGCTAAGGCATGGGAATTAGCCTGCAGAGGATTTGTATGTCACTGGGCTTCCAACTCTTAATTCAGCATTTGAAATTTTGAAGCGCTGCTGTTGCCCACTGCATCTTTTCCATCCAAATCCTAACCGGGCCCGACCCCGCTTAGCTCCCGCAATCAGACGAGTTCGGGCTCTTTCAGGTTGGTGTAGCAGTAGACACAACTTATTCAGACAGTGTGAAAAGGACCTAATAGATGCAGAGAACAACTCTCAGCTCTTTATTTCATACCTGAGGATTGAGTCACCAGTCCTGGAAATCTGTCTTTTATATTTGTCTTAATTTGACTTTTCCTCCTCCCCCTTTAGGTGTTGCTGCACTGGATTCCAATGTATCTGGAAAAATTGGTCTGCGTGCTGTCGTATATTATTTCTGTACTACTGTCATTGCTGTAATTCTAGGTAATATTTATTTCCTCTATATAATTGCAACTGTTCTTTCAAAAAGTAGTTGGACTTCTTAAAATTCACATTAAAAAAAAATCAGAAAGTACTATTGTCAAACTACCATGAAGCTTTTTCCCTTAAAGTCTACATAGCACTTTCTATGTGAAGAAACTGTAATACTGACGGAAATTGAGCCATGGTACTGCTTATTCAAATCTCAAGTAAGAAGCAGAATGAAGGTGACAGTTCTATGCCTTGTCGGGATCATTGAGTACAAGGAAGTGAAGCCAAGAGATTATATAATTTTTAAACTGGATAATTAGTCTATAACAGTGGAGTTGAGCATAATTATAAAATATTTCCAGAAAGATCTCATTTTAGTGCAAATGAGCTAATAGCTAAGAAAACCTTGCCAAGTATAAATCCCACTTGTAGGAGGGAGAAAGTTCTAATGACGGAATAGCTGCTCTTGTGCCTTTCGCATAGTTCTGTGAATAATGCTTCATCTATCCTTTGGGACCTAGAAGGACATTTTAAGAAAGATGCCCAGAGTGGGAAGAAAGGGAGGGGATATATATACTCAGATGTTGCAGTCAGCTTGCCCCTGCAGACCTGCCTTAATTAATTGGCAAGAAGTGGTAGGATGTGGTGAGGTTTTAGTGGTATTAGGGCCGGGGATCCAGAGGACCTGAACCCTAGCTTAAACCAAAGTCACATCTCCTAATGAGGTTCCTAAGGGAGACAAACACAAAAAGCAAATAGCAGCAAAAAATCAAGGCATTGCTTTCTTACTACCTGAGTGTATATATCTCTTCTGCAACCCGAGAGGAAAGGGTGGGCCATGGCCCTCTTATTACCCGGTGACCCCGTCTCCTAGAAAGACTGACCCATTCGGCATCCCAAGGTCTACCTCTTGGATGCCTCCTCTTGGGGGAGGAGAAAATAGCGTGGGGATCTTTTTCTTCTTCCCTCCCAGTTAAACAAACTGAGGTCTTGTTCTCTTCTACAACCTTCCACCTTGTCTGACACTCAAGTGAGAGGAACCCAGAACTTTCAGATGCTCTACTATGTTTTTTTTTTTTTCCTTTTTTTGAGTCAGAGTCTCACTCTGTTGCCCAGGTGGGAGTGCAGTGGCATACTTATGGCTACCGCAGCCTTGACCTGCTGGGCTCAGGGGATCCTCCTGTTTCTGCCTCCCAAAGTGCTGGAATTACAGGCACGAGCCACCATGCCTGGCTAATGTTCTACCATGGTTCTTCCTTACAGTGAAATGAACCATGTCTCCCTGGAATTCCCCACTTATTTGTCCTCATTCCACCCCTGAACAACATTTTCCCATGTGACAGCTTTCCAGATACTCAAAGGTCTGTGGTATGGAAGGAAGACAAGGCTTGTTCTGTATGACCCTCAGGAGAATAACCAGCATCTGTGCGTAAAGGTTACAGAAAGATATAAAGATACTGAATGAGTTCTCTGGGCTGGAAAATGAATCACCCTCACCCCAACACCTGCCTAGCCTGATCTCATAGGCTAAAGAAAAAGAATATTCTCATCAGCAGGTGTTTCCAGTATCGATTCTGGTATGCAGCCCCTTCATTAAACACACACACACACACACACACACAGTTATTTCTGCTTCTTCATATAAATGGAAAAGTAATTAAGGTGACTGTGAGGTCCTGGTGGATGTTCAGGATTTTGGCTGGACCTCAGGGTCCTCCCTATCACAGTATTGCCTAATGCCATCATGCCGACTGGGTTCTAAGAAAGATGCACTGGGTGCCAGGTGTGTCAGGTGCCTTGGAAGGTTCTTAATGCTCTGTGGATATTGTCCTTGGCCACAGGTATCGTGCTGGTGGTGAGCATCAAACCTGGTGTCACCCAGAAGGTGGCTGAAATCGACAGGACAGGCAACACCCCTGAAGTCAGCACAGTGGATGCTATGTTAGACCTCATCAGGTGAGTGTCTTACTAGCAGGTGGTTTCATGGGCATGCGGTCTGTGCAGTTGCACAAGGTCTTATACATGGCTTAATGCTGTGCTGTGTCTGTCTTGAAATATTTAACGATTTTTGAATTTTTCATTTTGACCTGGACCCCACAAATTACATAGCCAGTTTTGCTTGTGAGGTCATTGTTCCAAGAGAAAATGGAATGAACAGGCTCCTCTGTCCAGATTTATGGTGGACAGACATGCAGAATTATACTTGTTACATAGAGATGCTGGGCTGAGTTGTGCAGTCAGTTCTGTACTATTTCTCTAAGTTCTGCATTAGAGAAATGCATTTTAATTATTTAGAAGAAACTCTTATCTGAAGAAACCAAAGCTGTAAATAGGTCAGTCAATTAAAAAACAGCAATTAAAGCAGAGACTCAAGAAATGATAAAAGATACATAGTACATATTTTATTTCCACTCTAAAACTTGAATGCATTTATTCACCAATTTTCTGATATAGGGCCAGGTCTTTTCTTTGAGTGTGCCTATTCATTGTAATTTCACACAATTTCGGTTGCATATGCAGCCTTTATAAATACATCACCTGCAATTTCCAGATGAAGTTTCCATAGAGTAGGGCAGCAAAACCCTTAGAAATTGCAAAGAAAGCCAAGTGCCAAATCCTTCCAGTTTTTCTGTTTCAATTGTCTTTTCATACCTATTTACACATAAAAGTTTTAGTCATTTGCCTTTATTGGGTTTCCAGGCATTCAGCTTAGTTTATATAGAAATCATACCCTCCTTTTCGTATTCCTATTTCATTGACTTACATCATATTTAATTAAATTATTATGATATTTGCAGTTGTCATAAAAAAATTTGTGAACAAATACAGTGGACTCTCAGCAAACACACCTCTTCCTTGATGAAAACAAAAATGTGCAAAATATTAAAGAATTAATAACCTCTTGACTGTAAGTGTCTACCTGCCAAGGTGGCGTTCAACAGAGGACAGAAAGCCTGTCAGTTACTCAGTGAATCGATTAAGTGGTGGTTGATTAGGAGAGCTTTCTATACTTGGTTGAAGCTCAGCAGGAAAAAATAAGTCTTAATACAAGGAAGCATCATGCAAAGGAGAGACCAGAAGAAAAACTAGAGTACTCATTCTTTACTCACTTTCACCAATGTGTTGGGTATGACAAAAAACACTTTTTGCCCTAGCGTAATGCTGTGTTTCATGTCTCCTACAGGAATATGTTCCCTGAGAACCTTGTCCAAGCCTGTTTTCAGCAGGTAATATTCTAGACTTTTACCCTTAAGTTGCTTCTGTCTTCCCATTGCCAATTAAGAAATTTTTTTTCTGCCATGATTCAATAAGTGGAATTAGCACATCAAAAATGGCGGGAGTGAGGGGGATGGCAGCAGAAAGTATACGTGTGAACGAACAGTGGAGTTTCAGGTGACTCCTCTGTTTTGTATTCAACTTCTCCCAGCTATAGTGAAGCACATGGCATACTATACTCTGCTTCCTTTTCTTTCTTATGATCTCTCCCCTGCAAAGGGCTCAAGTGGTACAAGTCTCTAACAATGAGAGTTTAAAATGTGGGCTCCAGTACCAAGGTTTTTGGAGAACCATGTTATATTTGTGCAGAAACTTAGATTCTGCAGGCGTAATGCAGTGAAAAAAAATAGCTCTCCTTGTCCTCTTTCCTTTTCTTCTCATGTCGGAACCCAGGATCTAACCTACATGATACGGTCTGTGTCTGGGATTCAATCTTCTCTTTAATCATTGTATCCCCGTTACTGGCACTCTACAGAGCAGTGTAACACAGCCATGTTTTTGTTTTTGTTTTTCTCTAGGAAAATTTAGCAATCTCTTCACTCCATTGACTTTGAGCCTTTTTCTCCTATTTATTTATGTATTTTAAGGCAGCTGAGTCTATCATACACTGCCATATTCATTTACATAAATTACATGAACAGAGACTTCTGTGTATACCAACAATAATGGCAATTCTATCACTCCCTGCTGGCCTCCACGAGGCACAGAACCTCCTCTATTTCAAAGCGCCTTTGCAGATCAGCTACAGTGGTTGTTTGTAAGGTTCTTGGTGTTGGCAGAGCCTTGTAGGGGGACTCTTATGCCTGGTGTATTGATATACTAGCTCTTTCTTAAACCTCCATGTTGAAGCTCCACAGAATCAAACAGGGCTAAAGAAAGAGAATTGAATAGAAAGCTCACTCAGTGAATAGCCCTAGAAGGACTTGATTTTGGAACAACCATGTTAAACTTTTCTTTTCTTTTTTTTTAATTTTTAATTTTAAAGATGTGGGGTGCAAGTCAGGGTTAGGTATATAAATGTTCATTATGCAGGTACCCTTGTTGATGAGGTGTGCTCCCTCCTCCCTCCCCCGGCAGATTCCCACTACTGCCAATCCTTTTCTTATAGTATTACGATAATTGTTCAAGTTCAAGGTCCCCTTATGAGTGAGAACATGTGATAACCAGTCCTTTTTTTTTAAAGCTGGATTCTCACTCTGTAGCACAGGTACTGGAGTGCAGTGACATGAATCACAGCACAGCCTTGATCTCTTGGGCTCAAATGATCCTTCTGCCTCAGCCTCCCGAGTAGCTGGGACTACAAGCACACATCACCATGCTTGGCTAATTTTTTAGTTATTCTACGTCTCTCTGTGTTGCCCAGGCTGGTCTCAAACTCCTTGGCTCAAGCAGTCTTCCCACCTCGACCTTCTAAAGTGTTGATTACAGGAATGAACCACCACACCCAGCCTAAACCTTTCTTGGTGCTTATTAAAGTCATGGTGACTTTATCAGAGTGGTGAAGTGTTTTTTTTTTTCTTTCTCAGATTAAAAATCACTCATTAATTAATGGAAACAAAAATGACTGACAGAAATCAATACAGAGTCTGTGAAGGCACCTACCAGTCCAACCTATACTTATTTTCACATTATTGCCCCATGAATTTGGCCCTTATGGTGAAAGCGAGAGGACATGTTTACATTGTTGAGTGGTGGTTGTGAGAGTCAGCATTTGGGTTTCTCTGTCCCACTTTTAGTTTCAAAACCTCATAGTAGTACTGTTGACAACTGGAGCCAACAGAGGCACTGGAGGTAGAACCCTTCAGTGGCACTTTTTCGGTCAGAATAACATATACCTATGGTTTCACCTTAGATGCTTTAAAAACTCTTTTTTGCTTGTTTGTTTGCTTGACTTTTCTTTCCTCCAATGTTCAGTACAAAACCAAGCGTGAAGAAGTGAAGCCTCCCAGTGATCCAGAGACAAACATGACAGAAGAGTCCTTCACGGCCGTCATGACAACTACTATTGCCAAGGTATCATCCTTGTCATCTGCTCACCTTACCCAGGAGGCAGGCTCTGAGTCATGAGTGACAAGGAAACAGAAATGCATTCAGTCCTTGTCATTCTCAGAATCTGCATTTGCTACTCGCTAAAATGTATTTGGAACCCCCAAGTCAATATTCATGGGGCTTTTGCGGTCATCTGCAGGCACACAAAGAGCAGCAAAATATTTGAGTCGCCTGTTAGGCTTGTTTCCAACTGAGGTTGAACAAGGTTGTGCTCTGCCTTCTTGTTCTAGTTCTCATACTGTAAGCAAGTATCCATTTTATGGTGTGTATCGCCACGTTTTTTGCATCATTGTGTTTTTCTTGGTGATTTAGCTGTTTAAAATGAACCAAAGCATAGTGCTGACTTGCTCTCTAGTGTCCCTAAGCTCAAGAAGATTGTGATGTCCATTAGGGGGAAAATTTGTGCTTTAGATTAGCTTCATTCAGGCATAAGGTACAGTGCTGTTGGCCATGAGTTCAATGTTCGTGGATCAACAGTATATATTAAACAACGTGTCTTTAAATAGAAACAAACCAAACAATGTTATATATTGACTACTGAAAACGTGTGACAGTGTTCCCAGGAACCTAACCCTGTATTTCCCCCAGGAGCAATGATACAGTATTTGCCAACTCAGTGTTCGGAGGGACTTTATAGAACATAACTATTAAGAATAAAGGGAATCAACTGTACACAGAGAGAAAAGAATGAGCCCTGTCGTTTCCACATCTCTGCCACAGCTTACAGGAGAGTTGGCTACCTCTGGGAACTGCTTTATGTTTGCAATGATACATAAGCGTAGGATGCAGGCCCATAATTCCTTGTCCGAGTCTCTCTGCCCAGACGTGATTCACCCCTTTGTTATTTTATTTTATGTTATGTTATAGTTGTAGTGCATAAGGGAGAATGTACTACATATGGAAGCTGCATGCAAGTGAAGTTTGGGCTTGTAACTGGCCCTCTCTCCCCCCATAGTAGACCTGGTACCCAATGTGTTACCACATTACCTCCCTCTCTCCTTTCCCCCTCCCTCCCTTATCAGACGTGACTCAGACTTTTATTTTTTTATTTTTATTTTTTGAGTTGGCGTCTCACTCTGTCTCCCAGACTGGAGTGCAGTGGCCGCTCCCGGCCACCGCAGCCTTGACCTGCTGGGCTCCAGCGATCCTTCCGCCTCAGCCTTCCGAGTAGCTGGAACTACAGGCGTGCGCTAATTTTTTTTTATTAATTATAGAGATGATTAGTTGCCCAGGTCTTGAACCCGCAGGCTCAGACAATCCATTCACCTCAGCCTCCCAAAGCGCGGGATTACAGGCTGAGACACCGAGCCCGGCTTGACTCAGACTTTAAAAGGGCCTTGTGGTGTATGCACGGCCTAGTTTTCATAAATGGGATTGGCAGTAATACTCCAGAATCAAGCACATCAGTTTCTGCAGCAAACTCATGAATACTTTGCCAAGTGAGAAGAATAGACTCTCACTAGCCTCATCTCAGTTCAGGATAGGTTTTGCTGCCAAAAGAATTTGCCATAAACTTATGAATAAAATCACCGCGTTTTGTGAGCTTTTCATTTCAGAATTGGAGATGAGAATGTGTGGGTCTGAAGCAGTACCTTTGTAGGCCTGTCATAGGTTTCTCCTGAATGTTCTCTGCCTTCACACAGGAAGGAAAGACTTAAGAAAAAAAGTGATATTCAGTAGACTTAAGAATTCAAATTACACAGACCATGGTTGGCTCTCTGCTTCCTACTGCAGAAAGCCTTAACTCCTCTGGATTCAAAAGTCCTACATGACCTGGCTTCTCTAGGTTTCCCAGCTTACTTCCCAGTGGGCACCCTCTCTTCTATCCAGCCTCCTCCATTATTCCTTATTCTTGCTTTTTGATGTTGTTCCTCAAATATTTTCTGAACAACCTCCTTAGGCAGGCCCTGCTGAGCACTGGGATTACAATGGTGAAAAGACAGATGTGACATCTGTGCTCAGCAGAGTGAAAAGTATTATAATCAAGAAGAACGGAGTGCCTCAGGGCATTTAACAGAGGTTTTAAATTAGTATGGGAGACATAAAGGATGAGGAAGAATTACTCAAGCAGGGTGCTAAGGCCCCGTGCATGATGACTTTTGCCTTTACAAACTATTTTTCTGGAACATGCTTAGTCTCCTGGCTGCCAGCTCCTCAGGCCTAGCTCTCCCTAACCTCGAAACCCTCATGTCCCCATTTCCACATGACGCTTATAATTCGTAGTTTGGCTGTGCAGTTAATTACATACCGTCTTACTATCACTGGCTCATGTTTCTCACAGTTAGCCTTGTCTCTCCAGCTGAATGTTAAGACCTTATGGTATAGCCAGTGTGGTTAGAACACTCTGGCTGCTCTCTAAATATTTGTAAATATAAGTAAAAAAATATAAGTAAAAAAAATGACTGATAGTTCAGCAGCTCCTCAACCTAATGCTTTATAAACCTTGTTTGCAGCATTCAAACTACATTATCTCTCAGTAATTTTATGCTATTTTTACTCAGAATAAAGTGAAGAAATTAGGCTGGGCACAGTGGCTAATGCCTGTAATTCCAGCACTTTGGTGAGAGGATTGCATGAGGCCAGGGGTTCTTGAGGATTGCTTGAGGCTAGGAGTCTGAGATCAGCCTGAGCAACAAAGTGAGACTCCATCTCTACCAAAAAATACATATATACTTTTTTTCAAGTGAGGAAATGGTTCTTACTAGTAGGTATCTGGTTAATTTTTGTACTCTAAAATCCCATTGACCATCCAGGACCAGAGACAGCAAAGAATGTTTCTTTGTTTCATTATCAGGGTAAGACAGATGATAAAAATGTCCTGAAAATACTCTGGTAAATATTTTGTACTTCCTTCATTATTATTATTATTATTTTTGAGTTGGAGTCTCACTCTGTCAAGCAGGTTGGAGGGCAGTATCACGCCCCCGGCCACCGCAGCCTCGACCTACTGGGCTCAGGCAAACCTTCCACCTCAGCCTTCCAAGTAGCTGGAAATACAGGCACATGCCACTATGTCCGGCTAATTTTTTGATTTATTGTAGAGATGAGGTCTCGCTAAGTTGCCTAGGCTGGTCTTGAACCTGCAGGCTCAGGCAATCCTCTCACTTCGGCCTCCCAAAGTGCTGGGATTATAGGTATGAGCCACCATGCCCGGCCAGCATGATTAATTCCTATCTTTTTTTAAAGCAGACTGCAAATGTAACCAGCAGTTAAAATAACCTTGAAAAGTACCTTGATTCTAAAATTCATAATAAAAGTGAAAACATTTGAGAATGAGAAATTTTCATAAGAAATATTCAAATTAGACTTGTTGAGAAGAAAAAAGACATTAAACTTTAAGGGGTAAAATTTGTTAGATGTATAGATTTTTTAAATTAGAGTTATTATATTTCCTAAAGTATTGTTGATTCTGACTGGTAGATTACTAGTTTATTATGTTCAACTATTATATCTTCTTATTTCAGGGACTGTGCATTCTAACAATATTATAATGCATCAATATGTTTTCTGACTTTTGATCCACAGAACAAAACAAAGGAATATAAAATCGTAGGCATGTATTCAGATGGCATAAATGTCTTGGGCTTGATTGTCTTTTGCCTTGTCTTTGGACTTGTCATTGGAAAAATGGGAGAAAAGGGACAGATTCTGGTGGATTTCTTCAATGCTTTGAGTGATGCAACCATGAAAATTGTTCAGATCATCATGTGGTGAGCAGACACTGTTTAATGTCATTTTGCTTTCCTTGACAATTCTGTGTCCTGGAAATTAGAAAGAAAAGGCTTTTGTTTTTCAGCTGACCTCTTGCTAGAGAAGGTGGGCATTTAATATCAAGCCACTAAAATATTAAATAATTCCATGTAGTACTCAGGAGTTCATTAACAAAAGTCTAACTATCTGCAATTGTCTTTTTCCTCAAAGCCCTAGGAGACCATCTTGCACCCAACCAGCATTCATATAAGAAGCAATTCTTAAAGAAATGATTTAAAGGAGTTTCTTGCACATGAGAACACAAAGTGCTTTCCTTATTAGATCCAATGCAGAAGTGAGATTCAACATATTTATAACTGGTACAACATGGCACTAACCTATTTGAGTAAAAACTGCCATCTGTGAGCATATCAGTGGCACCACCTGAGTATCTATCCTGTCCCTAGGGATGCCAAAAAAGCTCATCTTTCTTGGGAGACACCTGCCTCATTGATCTCGTGTTGAATTGGTTTTCCATTATTAAATCCAAGGTGTAGACACTGACAGTGACGTAAAGGGTTCAGAAAAACAACAGGCAAGCCACTTAATTCTGCAGAAACCTCAGCTTCATCATCTGTAAAAAAGGATAATAAAACCCACCCCCAGGGTTAGGAGAAGTCCATTAAGTGAAATGATGCATGCAAAATACTTTTCCCAACATGAGACATAAAGTGAGCTCCACAAATAGCACTATAATGGCCATTTCCAGTACTACTATTGCCTCTATTGCTGATACCTGGGAAGTAAGATGACCATGGCTAGAAAGAACCTAGCGTCCATATTTGGCAGTAAGGGTCAAGCGAGATAAGGAGACATGAAAATCAGCAGGATATATGTGCACTGGGAATGTGGCATAGAATATGTACCGGTCTGACTGCACGTTCTTGCCACCTCATGGTGGTTTGGGTGAGTAAAATTTAAGGTACACATGGATACTAAAAGCTAGACCCAACAAAGTCCACCTAGGACTTGAAACACCTTAGCTTCATTCTCAACCCTGTGCTCCCACCAGGTGAGGTGTATGCCAAGCTGAGGGTGCACACACTGACTTGTTTCTTCCAGCAACCCAGCTTCAGGACACACCTGATGACAGTATCATGTCTCTGTTGTGCTTACTTTCTAGCTACATGCCATTCGGTATTTTGTTCCTGATTGCCGGGAAGATCATAGAAGTTGAAGACTGGGAAATATTCCGCAAACTGGGCCTTTACATGGCCACAGTCCTGAGTGGGTATGTCAGACTCGAGATGAAACTCAACTCCTTTGATCCCATAATATGGCTGCTAAGAAGTTGAGTTTCAGTTGGCTAAAATTGGCTTCTCTTCCACATGCAGGGAAAGATAAGGCTCAGAGATAATAGTGCAGGGGGAGGAGGGCTGCCCGTTAACAGCTGTACTGTAGGTGGATCACGCTGTGCTAATTGCCAGCTCTTGGCAGGACAGCCCGGACCAGGCTTTGTTGCTGCCTTTATTGGTTGTGTTAAAATCATTATTTAAAACAAGGGAGAAACCCACTCGTAGCCTCTCTTGGCTCTCTCCTGGCCTTCACTTCCTCATAAATGTAAACTAAACAAGCAAGTAAGACTAGCCCCCGCATATCCTGAATCTGAAAGAAATTAGGAAAGGCCCAAATGAAATCAGACTGGAACAGGTAGGAGCAAGATGGCTGGTTGGTTCAAAGGCTGTTGCTGGGATTAGTACTGTTGCCATGTTTTGCAGCATCAGGGCATCAGAGAGGCTTCTGGGAAAATTTTGAGTCTGGGAGGAATTTTTAGAGGCCATAAAACAGGAATGCAGCAGGGGATGGGTAATGTGTATATTTATTACAGTCCAGCTATTGGTTCCTGAAAAGAGATATGGTGGTATAGGTTCTGAATGGTGCTCCTGGACACCTAGCCCAATCCAAGATAAGTCACATATGCTAAGAAATATGGACCAAGGGAGTGAATAAATTTAATTGATCTGACTTCCACAGGTTAATACCCACAAACACCCAGTTTGAGCAATCAACTCACCTATTGGAACTTGATTGCATTGGGGGTTTCCATCACCCAGCATTTGGTTCTTAATCTGTGTTTGCCAAAGCCACAGCTCTGCCAGCCAACACAGAAGCAGCCTGGGTTCAGACAGAGTGAGGGCCAGAGTCAAATCCCAGGGCCACACTGGTAAGGGAGGTGGGACTTCCATCTTACTAGAGGCTACCCTGCTCTGGGGCTGCTGAAACAGGCAACACCAGAACAGTAGCTAGGCAGTCACTTACTACCATTTCATAATGGAGTTCTGTGGGTTTCTATTCTTTCACACTATCAAGGTATCTAACAGAAAAGTCAGCACCTCATAGTTCTTAGCTACAAGCTCTCTATCAAGGAGACTTTCTCTCCAGGATCTGTATTTTCAATGACCGTTCCTTATTATTATTATTATTATTTTTTTTTTGAGTTGGAGTCTCACTCTGTCACCCAGACTGGAGTGCAGTGGCCACTCCCGGCCACCGCAGCCACGACCTGCTGGGCTCCGGCGATCCTTCCGCCTCAGCCGTCCAAGTAGCTGGAACTACAGGCGCGCACTACCATGCCCAGCTCATTTTGATTTATTGTAGAGATGAGGTCTCGCCAAGTTGCCCGGGTGGGTCTCGAACCCACAGGCTCAGGCAATCCACTCACCTCAGCCTCCCAAAGGCGCGGGATTACAGGCTGAGCCACTGAGCCCAACTCGTTCCTTATTATTTTAAACTCACATAACTAATCTGTAAACTCTAAGTTGCCACTTACACATATGTGTATGTGTGTGTTTGTGTCATCTGCCAAATAGGTCCTATTTCTTTCTTTCTTTCTTTCTGAGTTGGAGTCTCACTCTGTCTCCCAGGCTGGACACTCATGGCCACTGCAGCCTCATCCTGCTGGGCTCAGGTAATTCTTCTGTCTCAGCCTTCCAAGTAGCTGAAACAACAGGCATGTGCCACCATGCCCAGCTAATTATTATTATTATTATTATTTTTGTAGCAATGAGGTCTCACCAAGTTGCCCAGATTGGTCTCAAACCCCTGGGCTCAGGCAGTCCTCTCCCCTCAGCCTCCCAAAATGCTGGGATTATAGGCGTGAGCCACCGTACCTGGCCTGGAGTTCCATTTCTTAATCCCCCTATTTTATGTAACCTGTATACTTTCATGTGAAACAAGGAACCGTTTTAGAAGACAGGAATTATAAGGAAAAGAGGGTGAGTCCTAAAGTATGACTATGGACGAGCTGGGACTTTTTCCTGACTGCAACTCTGACTTCCCAGCAAGACAGGAGCATGGTACAAGGGGTGGAATGGGTAGGGGGTATGATAAGAGCTGTAATGAGGTATATGGGTCATAGAGGGCTCCAAGGAGGGAAAGATCAGCTCTACCTGGGGAAGTGAGGGATGGTTTCCTGGAAGAGGGGGAGAGTTTGGTTAGTCTTTCAGGAGGAATAAGAACTCGGCGGCAGCAGGAGGAAGTGAAGAGAACTTTGCACATGCAGCAGGAATAGCACGCACAGGGATGTGGCAGCATGACAGAACCACACTCTGTGAGCTCTGAAATTTGGATTCAGTTACTGGCTTTGCCATTAATTTTGACAAGATGCTTCACTGGCTGAGTGAGCCTCTACATCCTCATACTTGGAATGGGGACATATATTTCTTCCCTACTGCCCATGTTCTTAGTGGTTCATTATGAAAGTGGAGCAGTACCATGAATTTTTTAAAAAGCTGTTTGATAAAAGGATTGAGTGTAAGTAGGTGGTAATGTCTCTGAAACTGTTTCCCTCTCTTGTTTACAGGCTTGCAATCCACTCCATTATAATACTCCCACTGATATATTTTATAGTTGTACGAAAAAACCCTTTTCGATTTGCCATGGGAATGGCCCAGGCTCTCCTGACAGCTCTCATGATCTCTTCCAGGTAAATAGAAGGGGGGGATTCTGGACTAAACTTTATCAACTCTCACCTCACTTGATGAAGCAGACTCTGGCCTGTGGCTTTGTATCTGTTTTTAACTTGAGAAATGACTTCCATATTCTCTGCCCCATCCTTGAACATGTTTCTTCACCCTTCTGAATATTTCCTGCCCTCTTGGTATGGCCTCCAGCCCAGGAAGGGGTTGTAGTCTAACTGGAGACAGCAGTTGGCACAGCACCTTCTGATTCCTGGATCTGCCAAAAGGGCCAGTCTGCTTTGGGTCCTCTGTTTACTTTTTTGGAAGAAAAGTGTCTCTTCAGGTGGAGACTGAGGACCAGCATTCCTAGATCATAAGTTCTTTTTTCTTTTTGTCACACAGTTCAGCAACACTGCCTGTCACCTTCCGCTGTGCCGAAGAAAAGAACCAGGTAGACAAGAGGATCACAAGATTCGTGTTGCCTGTTGGTGCTACAATCAACATGGATGGGACTGCACTCTATGAAGCAGTGGCTGCTGTGTTTATTGCACAGTTGAATGACCTGGACCTGGGCATTGGGCAGATCATCACTATCAGGTGGGATGTGGTATCACACTCATTTTCATCCCTGTGACAGCATTGCCTCAGGTAAAAATGGTCCATGAAGGGAGACCAAGAATAGCCCAGGAATGGATTGTTTTTCTTGGTCTACAAAGTCTCTTCCCAAAATTAAATACATTACAAATAGTGGACCCCTGGTATGCAATGCTTCTGCTTCACGGTCTGCATAACCAAAATCATCAGTCTGTGCTCAGTGTACCCAGTAGGTGTTAGGTACATAGTAGGCACAAAGACTCAAGGCTGAATAAGTGCCAGCCCCTGCTTTCAAGCGATCCCTGGTAGATGTGGATACAGATGTCCACATGAATGCTGAGGACTGTGACGCAGGCAATATCAGAACTTTCTATGGTGGTCACAGGGGGCACCAAGGAGGGAAGGGCTGGCTATACCCAGGAAGGCGAGGGAAGGCTTCCCAGATGAGGGAAAAGTTGAGCTGCATCTTAGAAGAGGCATAGGAACTTAGCAGGTGAAGAAGGAAGCTAAGAACGTTTTGGATAGCAGAAAGGGCTTGTGACATAGCCATGGCCTAGTTACAGAGTACAGATTATTTGTTATGGCTGACATAAAGGGTACAATGTGGAAAACACAAAGGAATAAGGAATAAAGAAAGGTTTTGGATGGAGCTCAGGGAAGGGTCTTATACACTTTGTCATATTATGGACAGATCTGCATTTTAAAAGGGTAACTGGCAATATGGCAGATGGATTAGATGGGGGAAGGGACCACAAGCTAGACGCCTGGTTAGGACACTTTTGCAGAAGTCCAGGTCTAAAAGGCCTACACTGAGGCACTGACACTGGGGGTGAAGAAGAGTTAATGGATTGAAGAGGCACCAGGTAGATTCAGAGTGAGAGAAGGGGAAGACTAGGATGAGCCCCAGGATTAGTAGATGCTTCTGGATTGGCAGGTACCAAAACAGGAACTAGCATATGAGAAGCAAGTATAGACGGAAAGATAAAGAGTTAAGATGTTTTGACACAACAATTTTGAAATTCCTTTAAGACTTCCAGGTGGAGATATGCAGTGAGAAGTGTAGGTGTGGATCACAAATACAGAAGTCAGGGACATCAGCATAATGGTGTCTTCAAACATGTGGGTCACAAGTCAGTTGTGTGAGTTTGAATCTCAACTACACCATGACTAGCTGTGACATTGGGCAAGCAGCCTAAATTCTCTAAGCTTCTGTTTTCTTACTTGTAAAATGAAGATAATATTACCTACAGGCTGAGTGTCGTGGCTCATGCCTGTAATCTCAGCACTTTGGGAGGCCAAGGTAGGAGGATTGCTTGAGCCTAGGAGTTTGAGACCAGTCTAAGCAATATAGCAAGACTTTGTATCTAAAAGAAAAAAATCAAAAAATTTAGCAAGCCATGGTGACACATGCCTGAAGTCCTAACTAATTGGGAGGCTTAGGTGGGAGGATCACTTAAACCCAGGAGTTTGAGGCTGCAGTGAACCGTGATTGTGCCACTGCACTCCAGCCTGGGCAACAGAGTGAGACCCTGACTCAAATAATAGTAATGATAGTACATACAATTTATTCAAGTGGTGGTGATTAAGGTGATGCATATAAAATGCTTAGAAGAGTACCTACATAGTGAGTACTCAGTGAAGGTTGGGAATGGATGATATGGCATAGGAAGAGAAGGAAGCTAAGGACTGAGGTTTAGGTAATCCTAGTATTGAAGGTAAGCAGAGAGGGGAAAAGCCAAGAGGGAGAGTGAGAAGGACAGAGAGGTAGGAGGGAAGGAAGATAGGAGACTTTGGTGTCTTCGAAACCCAGGGGAGGAATATTTTCAAGTGTGAAATGAGACAGAGTCAGATACTGCAGATAATTCTTGTCAAATGAGGACTGAAACTGTTTGTTCAAGTGGATGGTAGAAATTTCATTACTGAATTTTGCCAGAGTTTTTTCTCTAGGAAGCACTGTTTAGTATGGTGACCAGGCATGGCCAGTGGCTAACTGAATTGGATCGCAGAGATATAGTTTAATTCCATCACTGCAGAAAGTTCTGTTGGACAGCACTGCATGTAGTGGTTTAGAGTTGACCCAGAGATTTTAGTTCAGTTTAGACTGGAAGTTTATGACTAAGGTGGGTCCCTAGGTATACTCAAGGTTGAATCTGAACCTTTTAGAGTTAATTCACCTGTGTATCTCCAGGCTAGACATAAATTCTAGGCATACAATAAGAGTTTGTTAACTAACAGTGTTCTCATCATTTTAAAAATTCTCCCAACCCCAGATCATAAAGTATTTATTGCTATTTGCTTGAAATTTACTGAAGGCAAGTACAGAATATACCAGTTGGCACAACAGCCGGGGAACTCTTGCAGTGCTCTGTTAATCTATAAAAAGTGTTAGTGACTGAAGAAGCCTGTGTAAAGGAACTTGAGCAAAGTCCTGTGGTTACAATAGCAGAGAGTATTAGAACCAAAACCTTGAATCATGCCAGAGAATGTTTCTGCTCCACAACCTCCTGTGTGATGCCGGCAGTTGTTACTTTTACAATTCCAAGGAATTTTTCCCACCTCCCTCACACTGGCCTGTGGAACCCAGTGGCCCTAAGCTGATTTCCAAGAAGTGGTTGTATGAGATGCCAATTCTTTTGTGAATTTGCCACTTTATGATGAATCCCCCTCCCTCTTCCTTAGTCATGAGTTTTCTAGATCATTGTAATCAATTTTTTTTAAACCTGTTAGAGGAATCAACTTTGGGTCTAGAGGCTAAATCATCAATTCACTTCAAAAACCTTTCTCCCTACTCTCTGGCATATTCTTAAATCAGATGTGCTGATATCTACTGACCTAGAACCAACAACAACTATGAGGCCCATAGAATCATTGACTTAAAATTGAAAATCCTCTCTGGTTCTACCAGGGGAGGTGGGGGGGGGAGTTGGTTTTAACTTTACAGATTACAGTTATCGCTCATGTGGCTAATGGCTTAAGAAATTTTTAGGCCAGGCGTGGTGGCTCACACCTGTAATCCCAGCACTTTGGGAAGCCAAGGAGGGAGGATTGCTTGAGTAGTACGTAGGAGTTCAAGACCAGCCTAGGCAACATAGTGAGACCTCGTCTCTACAAAAACTCGGGGGGCGGGGGGGAAACAGCCTGGCATGGAGGCGCATGGCTGTAGTCGCAGGCGGCTGAAGAGGAAGGATTGCCTGAGCCCAGGAGGTCGAGCTGTGGTGAGCCCTGATTGTGCCACTGTACTCCAGCGTGGGCAAAAGAGAGAGACCCTGACTCTAAAAAAAGAGAGAAAGAAAGAGACTTTTTTAGGCCCATACTGTATTTCTTTCTGTGGACCAGACAACAAAGAAACCATCTTCCCAAAGAATACCCTTTTGTGGTTTCATTGTAATATTCACTTATCAAAGATTACAACTGATGGAAAACTGGGTAAATTGAATTGATAAATACATGTAAATTATAAAGAAAGATCATTACAGGATTTGGGGCCTAGAATGAACTTAAAGAAAAAAAGTAGCAGTAGTAATAGTCATAGTTTTGGCAGTGGCTGTAGTTGTAGTAGCAGTAGTAATAATACCAGCAGTGGCAGCAACATTAGCAGTAGAAAAATGGCGCTTTTTTTTTTTTTTTTTTTTGAGTCTCACTTGTCACTCAAGCTGGAATGCAGTGGCATGCTCATGGCCACCACAGCCTCAGCTTTCCAAGTAGCTGGAACCACAGGTGCACGCCATCATACTTGGCTAATTGTTTTGATTTATTGTAAAGAAGAGGTCTCGCCAAGCTGTCCAGGCTAATCTTGAACCCCTGGACTCAGGCAGTCTTCTCACCTCTGCCCTCCCAAAGTGCTGGGATTACAGACCTGAGCCACTGCGAGAAATGGCATGTTTTTAAGTGTGTACTATACATGTGCTACTCTGAATGCTTTACGTGTATTGCCTCATTTAATCTTCACAGCAGCCTGCAAAGTAGACATAATACTCCCAATTTTATAGGCAAGGAAAGGAGATTCAGAGAAGTAACTTACCAGAGGAAACCAGTTTAGCCTCAGAGGCCGAAGTATAACCCAGGTGTGTCTGACTCGAGTTCACTCGAGGCACAACCCAGCCCTCAACCCATTTAGAGAGTCGAGTTCAGTGGTCTCTCCTGAAACAAGGCCTCAGTGTGAGGAAAGAAGTTTGTAGCACTGATTATTGTTTTCTTCTGTGAAAACCCTCTAAGTCCAAGTGGGATATGTTCATATTTTTATGTTATTTTCTCCAATCTGAGGATATATATTCCAAGTTTCAGGCAAAGCCAATCAAGCGGCTGAAGTCTAGCAAGCCAGGTCAAGGCTAAAGGGCAGCAATTTCTTTGAGGAATGAGTTTTAAGTTTCAAGCCCAGCCTCTCTAGCTATAGGGACATGGTTAACTGTGACATGTCATGGCTTCTGGGAGGGATCAATTGGCATGGACACAAATCACTTCTGGCAAAGAAAAACCACTGATGCATTCAGTTTAAATTCTTTTCAATCAGCATTAAAATAAACTTGGGTTTTCCAAAATGTACTTAGGTCAGAAGAATTATGAGGGCCTGAAACCTGTAGTGAAATTGGTACGGTCCCAGAAATCTCCAATTTACTGTGAATTGATGACTATAGCCACTGAATAAAAACACACTGTCAAAGAACGCTGGCCTGTGTTTGACTGTAACCCTCAAATGCCCTCGGCAACACATCAGTAGACAGATGAGTGGGCAGTAGAATCAGCTTCCTAGGAACTCTGAGACTTTTTCAGCTCAAAAGAATATGGATTTGTGGAGAGAATAAAAAATACTTCTAGTTTAAATTGGCAGTTTCTGCATTTTCACCGTTCAACACAGTGGCATCTGGGCAGCAGTTCAGACCTTGGCCCAAGGGTAAGAACATGTCTCCAGAAAGTATCGTGGGTGTACCCTCAGGCTCATTCAAATCGAGGAATTTTCGGGCATGGTGAGCCCTCGATTTCTCTAGAATGATCCAATTAAAATAAGGAAGATGTTGATGAAAAACTACACATTACGAAGAGAAAAATCCCTAGTGCCACATCTGATCTACCATGAGGTAAATGCATGGTAATAAAGGTTATCTGACTGCCTCTCCTGGATTCCAGATCTCTCTTCCTTTTGCACAAAGCGCATCCACTGGCAAAAAGGGGCAGTTAGTAGTAAATGCTTGTACATTGGACAGAAGTCATAGGTATTTCTCAATTTAGTGCCCTAAAGGGCAGCTCCCAGAGAGGCAAGGTAAAGAGCCCTGTAATGTCAAGAGAGTGCATAAAACCTTTGCCTTCACCTGAGATGCCCTTGTCTATCCAGTGAGCTCCATGAGCTCCATGGGCTCCATTAGCTCCATTCCTCATCTGAAGAAGCCAGGCAGGACCCCATGGGCCATCCTGGCCTGTCCCAGAACTAGTTCAGTAGTATAGACTCAAAAGTAATATCAGTTTAAAATCAGTTCATCTTCCCAAGCATCTTCAGAACCATCAGGGACAGTGGCATGAACAGAGGCTTTGGGGTAAGACCAACTTGAGTTTGAGTCCCCATCCAGTGTCTTCCTAGCTTTGTGACCTTGAGCACTTACCACTAAGCTTCTACCCATCCTTCAAGGAAACTTACATTCCTGGCATATATTAAGTGCTCAGTAAATTATTGGATGGGTGAATAGATGGTAGAAGGGAGGAGGAAAGCAGTTGGAGAGGTGCCTTATTTAGGATGGGTGCATGCATGGATAAGTAGAGAAAGCCTCTATAAACACCAGTTGGTAAACTCTTGCCTTTCTCTTGAATGTATTCGCTGCTCATTTTATGGTGCCACTCATGAAGTTCTTCCTTGCATTAGAGTGATATGCCATATCTCTCCCTGCAAGGAGATGGCGTCATGTACCTCTCAGCCCCCCAGCAGTTCTCATGCTGTAATCAAACAGAGCTAATGGTCAGCAGGTAACAGATTCTGACAGAGCAGTGGCAGCCATTGGGACTAACAGTTTCAGACCAGGGGCCTGAAACAGGAGAGGCAGGTGTCTAACTCTTTTCCTACTGGTGTGTTTTGGTTACAGTGTCACAGCCACAGCTGCTAGCATTGGAGCTGCTGGGGTGCCACAGGCTGGTCTGGTGACCATGGTGATTGTGCTGAGCGCCGTGGGCCTCCCTGCTGAGGATGTCACTCTGATCATCGCTGTTGACTGGCTCCTGTGAGTTGGAAGAAATGCATTGCATTGGCCGGATGGGCAGGCAGGCTTCCTAGCCTTGCAGGCTCTGCAGGCTGTCATCATTCTCTCTTCATATTGCCTAATGAGCCACCTGTTGCTGCTTTAATTTCCCTCTGACCAGGCCATCTGATAACGTGCTTAAAAATTAACTCCTCATAACTTGGAGCAGCAATTTAAAAAAGCCAATGAGCTCCATTAGCTCATTATACCTGGTAGTGCTCAAGGTTAGAAGTGGGGTGTGGGACAAGATAAACATAGAATAATTAGGTAAAGAAGCCAGGTAGGGCCCCATGGGCCATCCTGGCCTGTCCCAGAACTGGTTCAGCAGTATAGGCTCAGAACTAATATTAGTTTAAAATCAGTTTATCCTCCCAAGCATCTTCAGAACCATCAGGGACAGTGGCATAAGCAGAGGCTTTGGGGTAAGACCGACTTGAGTTTGAGTCCCCATCCAGTGCCTTCCTCGCTTTGTGACCTTGAGCAAATTCCTCATCTGAGGCCCAGTTGCATTATCTGTGAGATGGGAAAAATTCTGCTTATCTCATTGGGTTGTAAGGACTGAGTGAGCTCATGCGAATGGGGTGTCTAGAACAGTGTCCGGCAGCCAGGATGGGCTCAATAAATGTTAAGTTTTATGGTAATGATTAGAATAAGTTGGACTGTTTCAGGCGCCAGCCAGTAACTCTTTTCTCCCTTCCTCTCTCCTCACCCCCCTCCCTCCTCCCTCCACCACACACACACACACACACACACACACACACACACACACACGTAAGGAATACAGCAGAACGTCTGGGTGAGAATGAGACTTCTATGACCCCCAAGGTTAAAGTTAGAACTAAGCTGGTTCCTGCATTTATCCTTGATACCACTTCTGTGCACCAGTCTTCCAGCATCTAAGTGTGACTCCCTCCCCTGGCCGTCAGGCGTGCTCCATATTGAGCTTTTGCTCAGCCAGCTCGGGCTTGCTGGGGACTCTGGTGTTATGTACTGCAGTTTGCAGATGGCACCTGAGATGGAGGAAAGAGAAGCAGAGACATTCCATGGGGGTATGAAGATACAGATTCATGTTCCAGAAAAGCAAAAGCTCCTGCACCCTGGCTTGGAAGTTATGCGATGTGGGGCCCTTCAGCAGCTAGCTGGGGCTAGAAGGCCCAACTGAGGTGAAGGCAAGAATCGGTTTTTGTGATGATGGTGGATTTGCACTTCTTTCCCTGGTTCTTCCTGGAACCAGTGATCTTCACTACCAAGATACTCAGATGAGTCAAAAGTTCCATCTGAGGTCATGGGATAAAAAGATGGTAGGCTAGGCCGGGTGTGGTTACTCAAACCTGTAATCCCAGCACTTTGGGAGGCCAAAGTGAGGGGATTGCCTGAGCCCGTGGATTCAAGAACAGCCTGGGCAACTTGGCAAGACCTCATCTCTACAATAAATTCAAAAATTATTGTAGAGCATGTAGGTGTGGTAGCACGCGCCTGTAGTCCCAGCTACTTGGAAGGCTAAGGCAGAAGTATCGCCTGAGTCCAGCGGGTCGATGCTGGGATGGCTGTGAGCGTGCCACCACACTCCAGCCTGGGCAACAGAGTAAGACTCCAACTCAAAAAAAAAAAGAAAAAAAAAGATGCTAGGGCCACTTCAATCCCTGACTTTGTTCTAAATAACAAAAAGGCATCCAGAGTGGCCATGTGTAAGCGTTGTTGGCCTTTTCTGCTCTGTAGGTGTCGTTTTCATGAGATTAGCTGTGCATACAGTTCCTATCAACAGGGTACCAGGATCAAAATGGCTACTCCCCTCTTCAGTGTGCTTTCTCTACATTCTTCCTGCTACCAAACTCTTCTTCAGGCTGTCTGAGAACTAAGCCTCACAAAGAAATCCATTCCTGGGCCGACCTGTATTTTCTGACCCTGTGTTCTGTGTCATTCCTTCATGCTTGCTCATAGAGTGACCTAGTTTGGTAAAGAAACAAGTGCAACAAGGACACAAACAAACACACACACCCCACACACACTTGGTACATACACTACCAAGTTCTGTCACCTTTCTCTGAGCAGTCCACAGTGCCATTTGCACTGAATCTGGAAAATCCATAAGAAAGAAGTTAGGGTTTAAAAACTTACTGAACTCTGGATCTCCCTCAGTCCCTCCAAAATATCTAGAAAAACTTTATTTATATTTCTTTGGAAGGAGAAGAGGAAATTTAGGGAGACTAAGGGGAGCCATGGCTATTTTCGGGGGCACAGACTTTGTAGAGCTGTTTGTTCATTCACTGCCTTTATAAATGATCTTCTGCCCCAGGCCTGTCAGGAGCCTACAGTCAGTCCGCCATCAGGGTAGCATTTTCTGCATTTACTTATATCTGCACTGAACATGTTGGGTCCTTTAGTCTCTAGGCTTCCTGTCTGACTCCTCCTCTCTCTTCCCCAGGGACCGGTTCAGGACCATGGTCAATGTCCTCGGTGATGCTTTCGGGACGGGTATCGTGGAAAAGCTCTCTAAGAAGGAGCTGGAGCAGATGGATGTTTCATCTGAAGTCAACATTGTAAACCCCTTTGCCTTGGAATCTACAATACTGGATAACGAAGACTCAGACACCAAGAAGTCCTATGTCAATGGAGGCTTTGCTGTAGACAAGTCTGACACCATCTCATTCACTCAGACCTCACAGTTCTAGAGCTCCTGACAGCAGATTACTGGATCGATGAAGGACATCTCCACGAGAGTCATGGCAAACACTGATAAAGGAAAACAGAAACACTAATGGCCAAGTGTACATTTGATTTGATATACAGACCTCCAGATTATTTTCTATATTTGGATTACAGCCTTTTTTCTCTGGGTTTTGGGATTTGGGAGTGGGGTCAAATGAAAGGAAATCGATTAAAAGGAAACTTGTATTATCTTGGTTTTAAAAGTTCTATAAGAGACAAAGTTTGGAAGTATATAAAGTAATAACTATTAGCATTTTGTCGTGGATATGGAAGAGAAAATGCTTTCTTATGTACAAACCAGCATTTTGGGTTTAAAAAAAAAATTCTGTCATTGACTACAAATTTTTACTCAGGCTTTCTATTGACATGGATTTCCTTTGACCTCTCACTTTTTTATAGATTATAATGCATCTAAACAACCCCTCCCCAGTTAATGTGCCAAATTGTCCATTTTGAACTTATCTCTAGCCAATTTCAAAGAAATTGCTTTGAAAGAAAACAGACCAGCCCAGTTCCGCAATAACAGTTTTAAGGTAGGTGTAGGGTTTGGGGGAAGGGAGATGTGTTCTTTTTTCAATGTACTGTATTAGGACACTGGTAACTGTAAACCCAGTGTTCAGTATAGAGCTATATATATATATGTATATTTTATTATTTTCATATAATTTGCCAGAAATCAGAATTCAACTGTCAATGTGAAATAAAGAGCTCTCCTTGTACTTGAATAATAACTACAATTCCAACCTAGGTCTGCTTTGGGGCTTATCAGAATTCCTTTCTCAGGAGTGCTAGAATGAGAAATCATGTTGTTTGATCAATTCACATCTGTGTATCAGCCCTAAAACAGAGATATATTATAGTGATACTCCAAGGTGGTGTAGCTTCCCGAAGGGAATCCATATCAGCTCTGTACAAGATTATATGCAAAGATGTTACTCACAAAAGGCTGAATGTGCTTTTATCCAACTGGAAGGCTTCACTCTTCCAAGTTCTGTCATTCCCGCTTAAAGAGGTCAGTATTTTGCCACTCTTGCACTTTCTTACCCATTGAGGTCCAAACAATTGTCACAAGCTACCAACTAAGTTGTATTTTAATGTAGATGTGATGGGTTAAACAAGCCACGTTGCAGATCCCTACCCGGATTCTTGCAGAATAAATCCTACAACATGAGACACTGGTATTAGTGGTTCAGGGGAAACTCTTTCATTCTGTGACACTTGTCTCCTCCTCCAGAGAGGATTTGCTCTGACTAGTAATCTTGGCCCTACTCATTAAAATCCCCTGCTTGCCATTTTCCTGATAATTTATGAAAATAGCTTATTAAAGTGTGTTTCAGTTCTCATCTTGTAAATAATGCTTAACATAAACTTGTACTTAGGCACTGAGATCCAAAAGAGTCATGTTCTACAGTATTGTATAGCAACTTAAACCTGTGCTTTTATATTTAAAGAAACCAGAAATTGTGCCAAAGATAGTAGAAAAGTACATAAATGCTCAGTGTTGACCACTGCACCTGAAATCTACGATAGAATGATACTGAATTGTCATGTAAACATCATAAAGTGTGAACAAGAATTCAATGTGAATTTTAAAATGCAAATATTGGTCTTGTTTATAGGAAATAAATCTAAATCTAAATGAAGTTGAATCAGTAACTTATCTTGGGCTGAATGGTTCTATCCCTTACCAGTTTGCCCCAACTAGTGGCACTAGTGTTGGCAGAGCTACTTGTGAACTGTGGGTCATCCTTACTTTGGAGTCAGTTTGTAACCAGCCTCTTAACACACTGTGCTGTTAACTCATAAAAGAGAACAATGTTCCATTTCAGCCTCAATAAACATTTCCCTCATTCTTGCTTTCCCGCCTTTTTTTCTTTCTCTTATCTGTTCCTTTATCTTACTTACTATGATGGGTGTGGGAAGACAGAGATAGGGTCTGTTGAATCAGATTGTACACAGATTATTGTTTTCAAAATCTTATACTCCAAGAATGAATAAGTGAGGCCTGAAGGAAAATAAATCTCTTTATTCATATTAACCAGTGGGGATTACAAGGCGGAAATAGAGCACCATTGTGAACAGTTGTGTGGGTATTTTGTGACTGAGATGAGAGTAGAATTTTCTTGGAAGTTACTATAATAGGAGATAATCTTATCTCAATATGACAGTGACTTGGTTTTATTGAAGGACCAATCCTGCCTTCTGAAATGGACTACAAACTCTGGACAGCTATATTCAGTATCCTTTAAAGGAATGGCACAGTCCTACCTGGAATATTTGAGTCATGGGGGCATTCTTTGGACTCACTTGTGACAGACAACAAAAGAACGGCCAGCTCCCTGTTCCCCACTGAGAGAATAGTAACTCTTCATTAAAATGCTTATCTCTACTTGGTCAAAGGAGTATAGGAGAGTGTCCTTTGTTTACACCATGGGAGAAAATACCCAACAATACAACTCCTTAGAAATAGAGAGATTTGATTGGAAGAAGTGGTGGCCATGAGAAGGGGCCCTCTGTGTGATTTTGGTCTTCCCTAAGTATGAGGGGGAATCCCCAAAAGTTAAAATTTTTCTTAACCCTCCTAGGTAAGTTCTCTAGGAATCCATCAGCATCAGTGTACTGGCCAGCACTGTTGTAAGGAGGTGCATTCAGCTTCAGTAAATTTTTTTTGGAGATTCTTTCAACACACTTGCCCATTTCATGATGGGTGATTTATGAGCACACCTGCCCACAGTGCACTGAATGTTCAGAGTTTTGTTTTTTTTTACCACAAAGCAGCATAACCCCTATGCCCCACTATTCCTACTCACCCAATCTCACCCTGAGGAACTTTGTTTCCTTTGATTAAAAAAGGGTAACGTTTTGCTGATATGGAAGAAGTGAAACAAAAAGCACTAAAAGGTATCAACATTGATGAATTCAAAAACTGTTCTGAGCAGTGGAAGAGACATCTCGATAGGTGTATTGCATCAAATGGAGAGTATATGAAGGTGACTGATGTGTAGACATGGAAGAATACACAACTTTTTATAAATACTGGGGTTTTTTGGGTCCCTCATATACTCATGGAGAGAGACTAGCAAATGACTATTTTTTCAACAAATCTTTATAAGCCCACTGCGTGTACAAGGCCCTTTATTAAAACACACCCCCATTCTCAGAACAGCCATGAGAAACACGTTAGGCTTAAAATCAGGCAGTAGGCCAGCAGCATTGTTGGCTTTACAGGGGATTAAGAATCTTTCCTCTGAGAGCAGGAGAGAAGAAATGGTCCCTTGGAGCCTTGGAAGAATGCTAGAAGATTCTATGCAACTGGATTGATATGCTGTATTCTCTAGCTGCCCAGCAAAGGACCACAGAATACAATGAAAGGGCATACAGCTCTGATATATCAATTTTGTGACTCTTGCCAATATCTAAGACTTGGTTTTCTCTTCCATGAAATGGGGATGACAATTCTTGCCTCATGAGGCTGCTTTAAGTAGTAAATGAGAATATGTATATGATGCCTTTAGCAAAAATCTCTTTCCTCCAGACCTGCTCCTTTCCCCATTTATTTTTATAGGTAATCCACAGAGATGCACTTGCTATCCCAGTGTCTTAGGAACTGCATCCCTTGATGTGATTAAGGAGTAGCTCCTGCCCAGCTCCTGCTCTTGGGTTATTAGAACAAACATTATATCCAGTTATTAACCCCCAGTTAATAAAGGAGAAAACCCTTCCAGAAATGGAATATTTTAATCTAAAGAGTATACAACTTAGAATTTCTCCTGTAATGGATCATGTGGGAAGTAAACGAAAACAAGCATTCACAAGTGTTCACAATGCTTTTTTTCTATGAGATATAGGGAGAGTTTGAGATGCTCAAGCTGTGTGTGTGAGGCTGAGATATACATTCATGTAATACCCTCTTCATTTGTCCTGAAAATTAGAGTTCATGAAGTTCACTTTTGCAGCAGTCTTGGCCTATAAATTTCCTGTGGCACCTCCCCTCAAGCAGACTTTATTCTAGGGCCCACATGGGCCCTTCCTACCCTGAGGTAGGAACGTGCCTCCCTCCCCTGCAGTCTTAGACTTTTTAAGTGAGAGCCAGTTAATATGAACAATAAGACGTAGGCTTTGTTCATTTAACTTTGGGAACAATATATTGATCCATATCTATGGAGTTGGGTGACTGCCTAAGTATGTGATGTTACTGATGGGGGACATTTCTCAATGGCCTAGGTTACACAGTGTCACAAACATCCTAAGCAAGCAGAGAGATCCAACCACAAAATTGAGGTCCCATTTCTTCCCTCACTAGGACAAACCACCACCATGTGTAATTTGGAGGGAGTCCCCAAAATTAGGGGACTCCCTCCAAATCTCTACCTGGTCTGCCACTTTTAAGGTATCACAAAGTTCAGAATAGTTATGAGTAAACATACAAAGACAAGTAAACATCCATATCCCTTTTGTTATTCTGGTTGGAGAAAATGAGAAAGGAACATGTGGCCTCTTTTAGAGAAGTTCTGCTGGTTTCTAGAAGGCTCTTGCAGCCTGGAGCTGGGAAGCTCTGGCCCCATGTGGCAGTCAGGGATATTACCTAGAGAGAAGCTTGCACTGCAAGTGCTGTTTATCAAAGAATGGAGACAAAGAACCCTCAAACTAAAACACAGAATCAACCAAATCTGAATAGTAGTGTTTAGATGTGTCCTGTCCCCAATGCCATTTTCCGTCCAAAGAACTGCCTTTTGCTGACAGACTACAGGCTCTGATAGCTGCCATCTCTTCATAACTGAGGAAAGCAATTAGCAAGTATTAGGAGGATGTCTCCTTTTATCACTTCAGGGCATTTAAAAGAATGCAAAGCAGGGTTGCATCATTTTTGCATTTTAGGGTAAGGGGTCTGTCAGCCGGGTGAAGATGAGGCATCTTTCCTCTGCATTGTCCCTGTTTTTCCTTCCGGAATTAGACTATCCCACCCCCCCACCCCCCC